>NW_010558336.1:0-21733 GCF_000687285.1 Phaethon lepturus | reverse complement strand
TTTTCGAACCTTAATGATTCTGTGATTCTGTAAACATACATTGCACAAATCTACTCTTCAGTTCTCTCTGTGCTCTGTGGTTTTTCTTCAATAATCCAGAGCATCATTGCAGAATCCTTATAAGACCTCCAGACTGGGTCTAGTATTTACATCTGGCAGTACCTTTAAAAACTCCTCAGGCTTTTTTCCGTCATAAGTAGCTAAATTCAGGAAGACTCTCTCACCTATACCACTCTAAATTTCCAAATCTTCCCCTAATTGCTACTCCCAACACTTCTAATAGAAACATTTCTCTCTGCAGTACATATTTTTGCTTCTGCACTGCACTGGGATTTTTGACTGAAGTTTCTTTAAAGTATATTCTTAAACACATTGAATTTTACATAAGGCATAAGGGGGTTTTATCCTTAAGGTAATGATGGTAGTATTAAACACCTAAATATTAAAGTATTTAGAATGCTGCACTGTGGGGTTTTTTTTTGCACGTACTACTCACAAAAAAACCCTCTATTTCAGTTTCTCTGTTCTTATATAACTATAAGAAAAGGAGCAAAAGAATGTTCTTACATTAAATACAGAAGAATATTTTACAGTAGTATTGCTTTCAATATTGGGTTCATGCATAATAGGGCATGTAATCTAATAAATGTTTTGTTTAACAGAGGATAATGTAAAACAGATAGAAATAATGTCCTCTGTCTATTGTCAACCATTTGAATTGGATTGGATTTCTACTTGTTGTTATATCTTAGGGTCTATCCTTCTAATGCTCATCCAAAACACATCTCAAGTTTCATGCACTTTCTCTTTTCTTCCTGTAACTTTCCTTCTCCTCCTCCATCCAATCCTTCAGTCTTTTTATCCTCACCTTCAGCCAATTCCCACCCATTCTCCTTCTTTGCAGCAATCCGCCTTCTCTGGCTTCAACCCCAGTGAGTAATGAGCTGAAAAATCTCCTCTGCAAGCCCTGTTTTTCCAGGAATCTTTTCCTGGCTATTCTCCTCCCTAGCATTCTCCACCGTCTTGCTGAAATTTATGTCATGTTTTGAATTGCCTTTTGATAGCAAGGGTTGAAATCAGAAAACAGTTCTGCAGAGGGACAGATCTGCACAAAATGGGGTCTAAAGCACTTAAAACATGTCATCCTTGCATTTCCTTCCTCTTTAATCTGTAAGCCCTATTGAAGATACTTATTACATTATACTATATAATCACTATAGACATTACAATTCGGATAATTATAAATCTACAAGCCCTACAAAATCTATTTGAAACTATATCCTGACCTTTCTGAGTATTGTCCATGCTTGCTTTTTTTTTTTTTTTTTTTGCTGTGAAAGTTATTGAATTTTCCTAACTGCAGGCAAGTGGCTACAACTCCACTTATATTGAGGCATAAGCTCACTTCTCTTACTAATCCCTCAGTGACAGGACTAAATATTCAAAAACATTAAGATTAGCCTGTCAACGTTTTCTTAATAGTGGAAATGCCACTGAAATTTTTTTTAAGAAAAGTAATACTTATTTAAACATTAAATGGAAAATCATTGCCACTCTACTTGGCAAGTAGTAACAAAAGTGCCCAAACCAAACAAACTGGAACATTTCCAATGTATCTGTATATTAAAGACTCTCTATAGTGGTATGAGTCAGAGTCAGGATTTAAGTTCTTTTTTTTTTTTTTTTTAAGAAAACCAATGCCCTTTATTAATTTCATGGTAAAAGACATCTTTGCAAGTTTCACAGTTTCTCCTTGCATAATAATGTCACTGCAAATCTGGGATCTGGTTTAATATCATTAATGCCAGTGGGAAAACTCCAACTACATTTAATGGGAACAAGTTCAGCCTCTAAGATTCCCTTTAGCCTTGTCTACAAGTTGCCATCTGTAGGTTACTCATATGTTTTTTCTAATTATTATAAATTATCATCTAATTATAAAATTATTCTAATTTTCAGTATTTTTTCACATCAGTTTTAGTAACTCACCTGTAATTCTCAGGCTATACTGATAAGGTTGTAAAGAGTAGCTCTCTTATACCTTTAATAAACATATCAAATTGTGCATCTGTAATTTTTGCAGCCATATTCATAATATCTGCTGGCAAATGAGGAATGACAGTGAACTTTCAGGCATGGTGGCAAACAAGAGGTCAACGTGAAAGGGTGGTAAAATAAAAACTACAGGAAGAAAAAGCCTATAAGGAAGAAAAGATTTTTATTGGGGAAAACATATCATTCTCAAAGAAAGATAAAAGACCGGCTTTTGAAAAAACTAAGGATGTAGTGAATGTTTCTCCAAATATGTCAAAGTCTGTGCCATGCAGCACGGCATGCTGTGTGACCAAGATATTCCAATTCTATCATCCAGGTATTGAAAGTACTAGTCCTTATACTTGCCTGTTTGCTGTATGGAAAATATGGCTTCCAGTAAGCTTGTAGCAGTAAATGACGTACAAGAAGTTATGGGGACCATGTACTTATTTTGTGAAACACTGTTTAACAGATACCACCTTTCACCCTAGAGGTGAGTTAACTGGTAAGAGGAAGAGAAGAAGAAAGTGAGGTGTAAATCAAGGATAAAATCATCCCAGTTGCATTTTGGGACTTTTTTTGAATTGAAAAAAAATCATAAATAACTATAAATACATATGATGGCGGTGTATGTGAAATAGTATATTCACAATCTAAGGCTGGGCTGCTTTTGCCTTTCACTGTAAACTCAAAGTGGCTCAATTTCCTAGAAGATTTCTTCACTTATGTGAATATTTCCAAGCAGAAGTGTACTCATTTTCCAGGCGAAGTAAAAGGATGTGTAATCAAAACCAGACTTATTTCTGAAAGGAAACTGGCTCACTTTTAGAATGAAAATATGTCTTGTGTTAGGGAAGTGTGATCATTCTTGATTTTGTGACTTCAACAAAGTGAAAACTCCAAACCCCCAAATCCTATTTGTGAAACAGAAAGAATAGGACTTTCCACACTGGATCAAACCAGAGGCCTGGATGGTTCAATATCCTGTTTGTCACTACCCAAGCATGAGAACTCACCCAGGGAGCTCATTTGACACAATCTATCCCCTCCCCCAGATAATTTCTAAGGGTAATTCTAACTTCTGAAGTTGGAAAATGATATAAGCTCTTAAATTAAGATCTTTAGTGTAAGTTTCAGAGGTTTAATATAACTTACAAGACTTTTATTGAAGGTATTTTTGTATACTTCTGCTATCATAAGGTTATAAGTCACCCTTGCTTAATTTGTTAGTAACAAGGTTGTGCAGGCACATGCGTTATTTTAAGATTTGTAAGAAAATGTTGCCAGAAATCACTCTAATCATATCAATATCTGCAACTAATTAAAGCATTTCACTCATTTCTATAGATGGCTCTGAAATATCCAGAGGCAAAAAAAAAAAAAAAAATTGAAAAAATGAAAAAAAGGGAGAAAATGTTACCTGGTCAGCAGTTAAGCAATTAAAACAAGCCCCACGTAGCCGCTCTGTGGTGCGCGAACGCGTGGGGCCGGGGCGCGGCGCAGGCGCGGTTGTGCCGTAGGGCTGGACGGGGAGAAGCTACGTCGCTGCGGCGGCAGTCGCAAGCTGAAGAGCATCAGTGGCCGGCAGTGAAGCGTTAACCGCGACGGCCTACCTGCAAGTGGGCTGATGCTAATGTGAAACGGCAGCTGAGAGCAGCTCCATACAACTTTCTCAGCCTCCCTAAGTAATTGGTAACCTCTGAACCCTGCTCACATGAGTAGCTGGGGAGAGCTGCTCCCAGTTAGGCAGAGAGGTCAAGCCAAAGCCTGATTGTCTGGACCTTCAAACATGTGACCTTCCTCCTCAAAACTTTCTTTCTCACACCTAAAGATCATGCCACTGGCCCCCGGAACTGCACTTTGATCGGTGCTTGGAGCACTTTGTTTGCCTTACGTATTAAGCCCAGTCAAATGTGCTTGAACTGTACAGTATCGATTTTTTCCCAGGTCCTTTAAGTTTGGGCAAAGAGAAACTAGCCTGTCGTAGCAAACTTCTACCTTACTTAGTGCTGATCTTGGAATTTTGCAAAACTGACAGTATCGCTAATCTAATCCTGATGTCTGCAATGAAGTTTAACCCTTGGAACATCCAAATGAAGTTTAACTGTAGCAATTTACTGAATTTTTAGGTCCAGCATTTTTCTGGGGCATATCTTGCTTTTAGATTGAATATGACAGCATGTCCTGATTAGCCCAGTGTTGTGAAAGGTGGAATCAAAGCCTCGTTCCAAGCAGCCACCAGGTACTGTGGCATTCCCAATCACACTTAGCATTTGACCGTGCATGCACTGAAGTTTTGCCGGGGTTTTTGAGAGGCCAAACCAAGTCTTTGTTTTTTAAACAGAAATGTAGAAGAATGGAAGTCAATCTCTGTTTAGTTTTTATGGGCTTTAAATATTTTTATTTGGAAAAGCATCCAAATGCTCTAGTTGCAGCACAAAATGCTTATTTCTTCTTTGCTTCTATCACCAACATTTTCTGGAAATACTCCTCACTTGGCTGATCATGCTCCTACGTTCCAGACAAAGTTTGTGCTACATGCTTTTCTCCAGCAGAAACTCTCCTGCTGCCCAGCATCCTCAACTCTGGCTCATGTGTTGTGGTTTAACTCATGTTAAATATCTAATTTCCTTTAATAATTAAAAAGACATTTTTGAGGCAATTATTGCTATTTCCTTCCTACCTATTCAGTGGCAATATCATCAGCTTCTTTTCCTGCATTTTGATTTCTCTTTTGGTGGAAATCATGTTCAAAGCAGGTCACTAATAAACCGGCAATGATCCTTCTCACAGTGGTATTAAGAATAACTGTTCTGGCATTCTCTGACGCTGAATTTCACATAGCAATCACTGGCAAGCCCTGAAAATGTTGCAAGTTTTACCAGTACAAAAGGACATCCCGGTACTCCAAAAATTTGGTACTCACTTAACCTAGTCAAATTCTTTTACAGTTTAGAAAGCCAGCTGCCTTGCAGTGACCGTCAATTTTATTGTACAAATCAATTTGTCTCCACTGACGGAAAATAATTGCAAAGCAAACAAATTATCCATGCTACATTGAACCCTATTCACTCCAGGGACGCTGAGCTTACAGCTTGAGAAGATTTTCCTCTGCCTGTCTGAAAAATAGAGCTTGCTATTAAAAAAAACCCAACAAAACATTAAAAAATCTTGCTGCTCTTACGCTTACTGCTGCTGGAGAACTTCAGTATATTAATTTTGCATTTGTCTAGGCATTAAGATGCCATTAGGTGGAACTTTTCTGAGCACATTCAAACACAAGTCTATGATAGGGCTGTATATACTAAATTTATAGTACAAAGAGCACTGTTGTTGAAAGTGAAGGATTTGGAAGCTGCTGAAGGCTTACAAAGTCACTCAGGATCTTATGTAAAGCACAGTCCAGCAGCTTTTTATATAGGCCAATATCCACAGAGGGATTTAAACTCCTGGATAGACTGTTGGGTTGGAGTGTGTTTACTCAAATTTCACTCCTCAAAACCACCACCTACTTTTCATCTGCCACTGGAAACATTTAAATTCTGTCAACATGCCTAATGGCCCAGCAGTTCTGCTCCTGCAAAACCCCAAAGTATCTCTGCTCAGGGTGCGAGTCTGGCTGCCCTGCCTGGAAGATGGAGAACATCAGTTTGGATTCTTCAAGTGGGTGCAGGTGTTATTTCCCAGCAAACACCTACCAGTAACTAGGGTTTCCCAGCAAAGGTGGACAGCCCCTGGAGCTGGTCCCAGCTGGACTGCCCTTAGTTGAGCAATGCCACGTTCCCTCTTTCTCCCTCTGGTGTAACAAATATTTCAGTGCTTTGGTGAAAAGCCGAACAAACTTAACTCTTCCTCAGAAAGATTGTCAGACATAGGTTTCATTCCCTGCTCCATGTCCCAGTGAAGCCTCCCTGAGGACAGGGTAGCCTCCCAGGTGGTGGCTCTAGCCATCTCCTGGGAGGATTGAGATGAGGACAGCACCAAATTCCAGTAAGAAGCTGAAAAAAGAAAGACCTACTTTTAAGGTAAGGTCTGCTCATAAGCCCTAAGGAGAGGGAGGCACTTCATCCAGCTGGGAAAGTCATACAGCTGCCAGAAGAAATACCTTGTGCCTTCAGCACTCCCTCAGGAGTCGGGAAAGACCATGATTAAAATTTTGTTGCCTTTGGGAGTCAAGGTCATAGTATCTACTGTAAGTACAGATCATGAACGCCACCTCACAGTCCTAACTGAAGATGTCCATCTTCAGACCATATAGTCTTTACAGGTTCTTGCCCTAAATTCGGTAAGTAGAGAGCTCAGTGCCAGGCCTTGCAGAGCCCTACAATATCCAGTGGAAAAACAGAATATTATATCCAGCAAAAATAAAAATAATAATTAAAAAAATATTTTTACTGCCATCTGCTTAGATTTCAGGTGCTGAAGGTGAATCTTCTCATTTGAAATACTTTCTCATTTTCCGATTTTAGCTCTGTGGGGTTATTTATAACCAACATTCAGTGGTATGGCAGAAAAAAACCCTGGGTACTTTCAGTATTCTCTGCTATCAGTAAATTTCAAAAGAATAGGATCACCTTACGTATTTTTAAATAAAAATGAGGGATATATAGAGCAGGGTCTAGTCTGTCCCAAAGACAATCTGGGTGGTAACTTCTTGCCCCAGTAAACCAGTGGGGCTGCATTTCATTCTAAACGTAACTATGTCATTTCACTGCCTCAGGATTTCAAATAGAGAAGCAGCAGTAAGCTGCATTTTTTTCCAGAGATGACACTGAATGCAGTGTTTGATGAAATACATCCCACACGACTTCTGTTTTTTAAAGGTGAAGTTTGTAAGAAATTAGTCCTGTGGTGTCATTCTAAGTGAATATTAAAGCCTATTGGATTGTCCATTCTTCTTTATCATTTAGTAGAAAATTTTAGCAAAATTTATCAATTTTATATCAAAATATATCAAATTGTATTGATATAAGTTTGTCAGGGGTAGCTTGGAATAGATCTCAATTTTTCTAAGTTGTGGAAATAGTCCCTCATTATTAGAAAAAAGTAGTAAAATTACCTCAGATGAGGAAATTGTTAGGGTAAAAAACGTACTTCTTGACACCATAGAACCTACATGAAAGAAAAGCCTTAGGAAAGCCCTAAATGCACAAAATTGGGCAAGGACTGGGGTAGAGCTTCCTTCTTCTTAGGTGTCAAAGCCAACAAAGCTTTAGACAAACAGCAGTGAGAAGCCAGACTTCCTCAGTTCCAATGTTCATCAACCACCTCAAGCTACTTACCAGACATGAAAGAAAAAGAGAGGCCAAGAAGTCAGTGGAGGGAGTTACAAAATACTTGGTAGCACACAGCCTAAATTCTTTAATGACATTTTTAGTAAATGTTCTTGCTGCCAAATGCGGTTTGCTTCACCATCAGATCTGTCTCCATTAATAATGCGTAACTCCACTTCAAAATTATTCCTACAAAGCACTTTCTTAATAGCAGGCATTAGCTTCATACATTGCTACAAAAGTCAGTAGAACTCGTTTTTTCTGAATGTATGGAGTTCTTTATCTGAACATTTGCAATTTAAAACATTGCTAAGAACTATGAGAATTCTTGACAGAAATCCATCCTGAGAGAGGCTAAAGTCAAATCACTGGAGACACTTTTCTATGATCCTGACCTGGGAAGAACGTTGCCCAATCTAGCCTATGATGGGAAAATATTTGAAACAGGGACAAATTTCTCATTGACCTCCTCTTCCCCCACTGAGCTCACATTCTTCACCTCCACTTCATAATTTTTCATAGAACCAGAAGAACAACATGGATTTTCTCCATATGTTTCTGCTCAACCTCTAGTTGCATTTGCAGAGAGGTTAACTTTCCAAATAAGAAGGGGCAAGAGTGTAAGAATTCAGATGCTCAGAAGATAGAAGGAGTAGAAGGTCTGAAAAAAATGGAGATTTTCAAGAATACATTTTTCATGAGATTTCCTGGAGATCCTTCAACTGCTCCCCCAAAAAAGTGAAATATTTTTTCCTATCTTAATCATGTGTCACTTGATATCTATGTTCTGCTGAAATTATGTGAAGTTTTGGAAATTAGTAACTGTGAAGAAAAAAAAATGTGTGAGAAAAAAATAGACAAAAGGATTTGTTTCACTCATTCATTAACATCCCAGGAATGGTCTGTGACCCACCTTTGTTATCACTGTAAGCTAATACTAGTTATTATATATGTTAAATTGCAGAAAAAATATCGTAGAATAAAACTTGGCTCCTACTGGACATTTTAGAAGAATTTCTGTTTAAACAACAGGTATTTATCTCTCTCTTTTTGCAACTCATTTATCTGCTAAACACTAAAAACATTAATAATGTGGTTATAATAACATCGTTATGTAAAAGGAACCAAGACGAGCACTAAGCTCAATCATGTATAAAGTAAACAAACCGCAAACAGGCAGATGGCACATTTGGGACCTGACTCTGCCCTGTGAAGTCATTTACTGTTTTAAAACTGAAAGAGCAGTCTCTGCATGGTCTTCGTCACTGGTTTAGCAAAATCATTTTAAAACCACCTTTTTGCTCAAACTGGTACAACCCTGCTTGCAATGGCCATACTTCACAGGCTCTGTACATAAATTTATGAAGCACGGCTTTCAGATCTACGCTGATTTAACATTCAGGTAACTCCTTTACCTTTAATGTGTTTCCTTCCAATTCCCACCTGCAAGTCTGAGGGATAAGGAAGCCCGTTGCATTCATTTAATATTTTATTAATTGCATTTTAAGTCCACCGTATAACCACACACTGCTACTGGGAGGATGAAAGGAAACACTGTATTAAGATAATATTGATTCATTTAACCAGCATAAAATGAAGAAAAGGTCAAATTGGGGCAAAACTGGTGCAAGAAAACAAATCCCTGGCAGTTAACTGTTGTGATTCAGCTACCGGCAACTGTAGGAAGGGCAGGGGAAGAGACTCTCCAGTGCTCACTAAAGTGTGCCATTAGTCTGTTCTTTGGAGTCAACAGACTGCCTCGAGTTGGGTTTTGCCCCCTAGGCAATCATCACAATTAATTGGGCATGCAATTTGTCATAGACTAATTAAGTGACTTCTACTGCATTTATCACTGCTTGTAAAATGAAGGAGCTCATTCTGGCTTTTTATTCATACCACAGGCAAGGCAGTTTAAAGCACATAGACACCTCACTTCCAGATGGGTACGCGGTTCCAGCAACTGAGTACCCTTGCACCCAGGAGGGCATGGCAGTCCACCCCAGTGGTCTGGGGCAGATGTGTTTGCATTAGCAAGACTATTAGGCTGGTTTCTGCAGCAAAAGACCTTGATACACTTACGGATGTGGGGGGGTGTGCCTGTGCATGCGTGCATGAGCAATTATCTCTACTCTCCACTGACTTTTGGTCAATCGCAATTGAAATTTGAAAAAGGGAGAAAGATCTCAAAAGAAACAAATCCTGCTAAGGCCACCACTGAGAAAGTGACTTTACAGAGAGTTTAGCCCTGCTTGGACGTGGGGGATCTTCTTGGGAACTCTTCCTTGAGACACAAGTCAATAGGACACTAGACATCCTTGGTTCCTGTGCTCACAGTTATGTGTATTCACCACTGCTCCTCTGTGCTGTTATAACTTAGTGCTGCCACCAAAATATTTGCTTTGAGCAGAAGCGCTGTTGTTTATTCCTACTGACATTGCTAGTTAAGCCAAGAGCATTCACATTTG
Organism: Phaethon lepturus; assembly: GCF_000687285.1. Taxonomy (NCBI): domain Eukaryota; kingdom Metazoa; phylum Chordata; class Aves; order Phaethontiformes; family Phaethontidae; genus Phaethon; species Phaethon lepturus. The sequence goes on along the minus strand of NW_010558336.1, from coordinate 11,961 downwards.
GCTGCCTTTGCTGGTGCAACACATCCTACAACATTGAGCCGGTGTAGACATCCCAGTTTCCCCACCATTGTCTAAGGAAATAAGACCTGAGCCAACTCCTCGGCCCACCACTTCAAGGTCAATGTTGATGTAGCCAGTCAGACAATTGAAAAGCTCCAGGGAACTGTGTACAATAGTTTTTATTATTCCAATGTTTAGCTGTGTGGAATTGTCTACAGAGGAATGAATTACATAAGGTGATGAAGGATGGAAGAATTTGAATCTAAATGATAAGAGGAAAAAAAATGTCCAGCATTGTTTCTGTAATTGGCATAAGAAAGCAATCATTTCTCCAGCAAGATAAGGCAGCTTAGCTACTTTATTTGATTATTAGGGCATCTTAGCAAGTATTTCTGTGTCCTCATAATGAGTACTCTCATATGCCCTAAAGGGTTGTGTGGTCTCTTCTCTTAGTCTGAACGCTGCAAGGTTGACTTTACACAGAGAAAATCAAGATTGCAAAAGCATTCCTCAAGATGAAGATATTTCCCATTTGGTCTTCAGCTGCTCATTGTATTTCCCACTCACTTAACCACAACATTTATTTTCATAAACCAAACTGCCAGGAGCATGCCTGCACCACCCTTTTGCATTTTTAACATGGACTAAAGAGAAGGAAACTCTCTTGTTCTATGCCAGTTTCAAATCTCTGTATTACCTCTCCATTCAAACAGGTTTTCAGTCATCATTAAGGGTGGAGAATGTATTTAATGGTATAGCTATACTGCACACTACTATGTTGAGTTGTGATACGTTACCCAAGCTACTGTTAAGCCAAGTACATATGAGCACTGGAAATTGTCTTACCATAGCTGCATTGAGCTCTTCAAAGCTTTTTTCCTCCTCATTTTTTGACACGCCACAAGTTTCTCCCTTTTGCAGCAGAACAGGAGCAAAGAGTCCCTGACCTTTACTCCACCACAAGATGTGTCCCTAAAGAAATGTAAGACTTAAAGTTATCACACAGGCTAGTGTGATAAAGAAAAACTTTCTCACAGACCAATATGCAGTACCTGGTCCATGTCCACCCTTTGCCAAAATCCAATAGCCCATTCCTACCCAAGAAGACATTCAAACTTATTTTCAATGAGGGGCGAGTGGTCAGTTCCCAGCAGAGGGATTTCTGCATCACAGTTTCTGAAAGTTGTTCCTAGTCTTAGCAGTGGGGCTTAGCTTTATTTAAGTAGTAAATGACAACATCATCTTAATAAAGCTAAGAGCATTCAAATATCTGCAAAATATGGAAATCACTGCCTCAGAGTAGAATTGAAGCAAAGTACTTGACAAGAGTTTAACATAACGGTTGACATTAAATAGCTCATGAAGACATCTGCAACTATATAGTATGTTAAGGGATTATTTTAAAGGAGGTGCTGGTTTTTATACATCAGAACTGTGTGCCTTTATATAAGCTCACAACTTAAGATTTCCACCACTATCCATTACTGCATTTCTTCCTGTAACGGAGAATTTCTGAGAAATCCCTGAGCAGACAGGTCTTTCAGAGGAATGAATGTAGTGTATCACGTTTCTGTTGTTTCCCGTCAATGAAGTAGGCAGAGGCTGGATAAGGGTGGAGGGAGAAGCAGCAGGGGAAGCACTGCAGAGCAGTGTGGACCTGCCTGGGAGCATATATACTGCATGGGTGGTGTTACTGGACAGCAACCTTTAAGGAAATCTCCCCTTCTACCTTAAAGTTATTCAAGCAATAGTGAGATACACTTGAAATTGGAATTCAGTTCTGCATTTTGTAGAAAGTTACATGAGTGTTCATGATTGTACCCACAAACTTAGCGGCTAAGGGCAGACATTTTAGGCCAGATGATTGTCCCAATCTCTAACAGATTTATTTACCTATCTCATGTTTCAATCTACAGTGGTCATCTTTGTGTAAAGAAAAGCTAAGCACAATAGCTGATACACCTTCAGGATTCTGTCAAAGAGTATCTGCAAAAATAGCAACCATTATACCTCTGCTAATGAAAACTTGGCTGTACAGACACTAGCCATGCAATGAAAAGATCGCATGCTCCTCTCACAACTCCTTCCCTGTCTCCTGAATATTTATACCTGTCAAATTTCACAGAAAATGCTTTTCTAATCAATCATTTAGGGTCTTTACAAGAAATTTGTAAACACACTCCTTGTCTTGTAAAATATTCTGGACTCAGACTAAGTGCCAGTCTGCATGTTCGTAAAAAACATCACGGTAAGAGACTGGGATCCATTTTGTTTCATTTTTTTGTGATTGAACCAGACAGAGCTGTGCTCTCTTACCACTGCATATATGCTTCATACCAGCGACTGGGTTTTGGCAGAGTTTTTACATATAAACTTATATTTCTACATGATAAAGTGATATAAAAAAGATGTGCAATGGTCCTTGGTAGAATTTTCCAGTATCCTTTCAAGGGTGAGATCTTCAAGTAACACCTAACCCCTGGGTATTTGAAGACTACAGATTTCTTAGTTTTCCCAGTAAAGTTCTCCAGTAACATACACACCTGCTTCTGTGTGTGCAAGAATTGTGCCAGAAATAGCCCCTATGTTGAAAAATATCTTATTCCCCTCTTATTGGGATCGAGCCAGAGTTGCTATGAAGATGCTTGCATCTCTGTTGGTTTCAGCTTGGTTTCAGAGTTAATTTTCTTCATAGAAGCTAGTGTGAGGCTGTGTTTTGAATTTGGGATGAAAATGATGTTGATAATGTGCTGATGTTTTGAGTTGTTGCTAAGCAGTGAAGGACTGTTCAGCTTTTCATGCTGGCTTGCCAGCAAGGAGGTGGAGGGTGCACGGGGAGCTGGGAGGGGACACAGCCAGGACAGCTGACCAGGCTGGCCAAAGGGATATTTCATACCATATGACATCATGCTCAGTACATAAAATGAAGTTGGCCGAGGGCGGAAATCGCTGCTTGGGGACGGGCTGTGGATCGCTGGGTGGTGAGCAATTGCTGTATTGGGCATCACTTGTTCTTGTACATTCCTGTGTTGGTATTATTATTGTTGTTATCATTGTTGTTTCTTTCTCTCTTTCTGTCCTATTAAACTGTGTTTATCTCAACCCACGAGTTTTTTCCTGATTCTCTCCCCCGTCCCACTGTGGGAGGGGGGAATGAGCGAGCGGCTGCGTGGTGCTTGGTTGCTGGCTGGGGCTAAACCATGACAGTATCTAAGGTCATCATCTCATAGCCAATGGGGAGATATACATGCAATATTGGGACAATCCATCCTATTTCAAAGCAGACATGAAGTAAACCTCTAGTTTAGATGGCTAATGACTTGAAAGTGCCTAATTCCCTGCATTAGCTATAAAGTAGAGCTATTATCTTGGTTGCATATATTTACATAAAAGTCTGGCAAGATGAAGCCCTCCACAGGTACTCCACCTCTTCACATGTGCAGTCTGGTAAGTGTATTCAACACACTTCAATACCCCCTGAAAACAGAGAGCATAGGCATGATATAAGGTTCTGTCTCTGTCTTTTTTAATTGAAAACATATTTATACAAAAAGCATAAGAAATATCAAGTAGCCAGAATGGCTTAGTGATCAGAATTAGTCCAGTTAGAAGGAAAATACATGACCAGAGCACTTTTCATGGGGGGAAGGGCTACACTGTAAAGGTTGGGCTATTGAAGACGGAGCTCTGCCTTCTCCAGCTGGGTTTTCAATGCAAGTTGCCACCACCATTGGAGTTTTTCAGATGAGCCACATGAGTGCTGACTGGACCAAGCCTTTCAAGGGAGCTAGTCAGAGAAAAAATCAAGCTTGTGAATGCCAGCACATACTGAAATAGGAGCTGTACCCCTGAGCATGCCAGGACTGATGCTTTTGAACAAGCCAACAAGTAGACATTTAAGTGAGCATTATTAAAATGAGAAGGAAAGTAACCAGCATACTTCTGGTACGCAGATTGCAGTTGCTGAGCAAGCGTTCTGAGATTTTAAAATTTGTATTTGTACAATTCTTGTGCCTGAAATGAAATGGTTTTCTGGTCAGAAATGGGTTTTCACATGTTCTCTACACAAATAGGACAAATGTATTTTTAGTGGTTTCGACTGACTGCAGTGATTTATTTCTAGAGACAGATTGATGTGTTCATTTTTTTAAGTAAGTTTTTCCTTTCTCTGTTCCTTTCTTAACTTTATTGAAATAAATAGAAATTTTGTCAAAACAAACTTCTAATTTCCTGCTTACCTACTGGAGAACAGAAGCGTTGCCTTGAGCATGGCATTAGCCGCACAACAGTGTCATTTTAGCTTGCCATGACCCTGTCTTGTGTTTCCTTCCTGGTAGTCCTAACCACTAAGCCTTACTGCTGCTTTAACCTGCTCAGGTCACACCTTTAATTTCATTAGCAATTCTTTTACTGAAGGTTTGCATCTTGTGAACTGCCTAAATTTGGTGTTTTACATTAATAAAAGCAGCAGAACTGACTAAATCACTTGTACAGCACTAATTTTTGGCAGAAAACACACATATTCGTATTTTGGCCACATCAATGTTTCATTCAGTTTAGTTGATAAAAAATTAATGAAGAAAAATACCTTAGGATTTTTGACCCATCTGCTTTTGAAATCTTTATTATTTGACTTGAAACAAGGTGTATTCATCATGTCTTAAAAAATCAGAACTAATTTAAACAAAAACAGTAGTATTTTTTTTTGTTCTTAATGGCTCAAATATCTTTTTGATAGCAACAGAAAATATTAAGTAGTATATTATATAACTTATAAGTCATTATTGTATTATATGTATTATATAAAAATACACCTACATGTATGTCTGTGTGCACGTGTGTGTGTATATATGTATGCATGAGTGTGTGGGTGCATAAACTAAGAGATGTTCCAAATAAACATTCTGATTTTTGGAGTGCTAGTTTGTGACATTTTTAATTTAATAAATATAAAATCCCTTTTCTGGTCTTGTTTTTAATTTAGAGGATTGTCCATGTGGGTAAAAAAAAGAGTAAAACGCGTTGTGGGTTAATAAAACTTGTGGCATTTCTGAAAACTAAGGAGGGATCACATGATGGGCACAGAGATGCAGAGACACCCGGGGACCTACCTCAGTGCTGTCCCGGCCCTGGCAGCAGGACACGATGCCTTCCCAGAGCTGAGCCCTGACAAGACGCACAGACACAACCTTGCTTTGTTCTGCTCTCCCCAAAGTGTCGGTAACGTACCAGCTCAATTTAAGCATCTTCACTTGGGTAACGTAGTCGAGGCTGCGTTCAGAAGCACTCTGATGTATTAGATTTATGAAACTAATGCAGCTACATCACACAACCTTCATCTGCCTAACTCGGGCCCTGCCTAGAGCTGCTAATGTCCAGAAAAAACTCCTATGAAGGCAAGGACTCCCTGCCATGACCTGTCCCACCTATCTGTGAGGATTAGCTGCCAGCCACAGGGAGTACGGCATGGAGGTGACCACTGGTCTGATCCAGACCAGTGTTTCCTGCGTTCCTCTCTACTGATCTATCTCTGCGGCGGGTAGCCCAGTTAGTCCAGCAAGAGTTTTACTGTGGATGCAGTCATATCATAGCAGAAGGGTATTTTTAGCTCTTCGCACAGGGAAATAGCTCTGCTAGCCTTTGGGCTAGTTCCTTCATTCCCCTTGGGTGGAAGCTGTGCCAGACGAAGTCTTCACCACCCTGCCACCCAAAAAGTCACCATGCCCCTGGTCTACTGATCACCTGCCCCATCTTCTTATGGTCAAAATGAGCCAGCCTGGACAACGACTCTGTGCCAACTTGTTTTTTGTAAGAAGGATTTACATTTTTGCCTGAACAGGTTGATCAGAAGGGATGATAAAACCAGCCTTATCCATGTATGATAATCCTTACCATTAGATGGATTTACTTCATACTAACTCCTGTACAGTCCAGTTTCTTAATTTCTCCTTGGAACTTGTAGGGTATTTATGATTAGATTGGGTATCACTTCCTCAGGACTGCACAGGAGATAAAATATTCTTCAAGGCTGAGTAGCAATCATATCATCCAGTCCTCCAATACACAAGCTATTGGTTTGTCACCTTCTCCCTGGATTATATTAATGTAAAAAAATATGTTGCCTGTATTTCTTTCCTTGTACATGTACGTCATCTGTCTCCCAGAGATTTACTCCTTCTATGGAGTAAAGGTTTTTGTTTGACAGTCTGATTTTTTAGTAGATTTATGGACTATTTTATAACTACATTTGTGACTGACATTAAGGTCGGCTGAGACATACAAGGTATGACTTAATAATGTTCTTTTGAATACTGGGTTATATGGTTCAAATACATATTTAGCTGACATATTATTACAGACATAAAATGCTACTTAATGTCAGCCTAAGAGCTACGCTGTCTTATTTTTGTTTTAGTTAGCGGTACGTTGCTTGCTACAATATATTGCTGCATAATTGTCTGTGATTTTTATCTATGAAACTTCATTTTCTGATGACAAATGTTATCTGTATTCCTGTTAAAGATGAATAAAGCAGTGAATTCTGAAGTCATTTTTTATTAATCTGACTTACATGGGTTTCACCAGTCTACTCATCGTTAATCATGTATTATTGCTATCATCTGCATTAGCTGTTACATGTGTAGGTTTTATAGGAAGTCACGTTTTAAAATGGATCACTACTATTGCACCTAAACTACTACCACTGTACAGCTGAGAAGAGTAGAATGTAGTAAGCTGTGGATGTACTTGAATGAAGAATAACACAGGGCTGTTTCAGCTAGCCTACTAGTCACTGATAGTCAAGCCAAAGTTAATGGAAATACATGTTAGAAGAGCTGCCATTGGTTTCCATGTGGTTGAAGAGGCCAGGAAGCCTTAAGACCCAATCGTCACTTTATCAACACCTCTATGCCTAGTCTTAAAAAATCCCTTAGCTTTTTCAACAGTTTTTTGCTGAAAGGACAGCCAGCAACTTGGTAGGAGACACGTCAGTCCTGCTTATGTAGATTCACAAGCAAATTTTGTCCTCATCATTACAACACCTTTTTGTTTAAAGCCCTGATGCTTAGGGGAATTCAAAACCCATGTTAAATACCTGCTCATAATATAGAGGGCATATAATTCAGTGCAAAATTCATTGGAACATGCAGACACTGTGTGGTGGGTTAACCCTGGCTGGCTGCCAAGTGACCACCATGCTGCTCTCTTGCTCCCCCTCCTCAGCAAGGCAGGGAAAGAAAATAGGACAAAAAAGTTTGTGAGTCAAGATAAGGACATCAATTGCCATCATAGGCAAAACAGATTTGACTTGGGGAAGATTAATTTAATTTGTTGCCAATTAAAAATAGGGTAAGATAGTCAGAAATAAAACCAAAGGTAAAACCACCTCCTCTCCACAGCCCTTCTCCCCAGGCTCAACTTCACTCCTGACTCTTCTACCTCCTCCCCTCGAATGGCTCAGGGACATGGGGAATGGGCATTGTGGTCAGTCCATAACACTTCGTCTCTGATGCTCCTTCTCCTCATGCCGTTTCCTTGCTCCAGCGTGGGGTCCCTCCCATGGGAGACAGGCCTTCACAAACTGCTCCAGCATGGGTCCTTCCCATGAGGTACAGTCCATCAGGAAGAGACTGCTCCAGTGTGGGTCCCTAACGGGCTACAGGTCCTGCCTGAAATCCCCATCCTGCATGGGCTCCTCTCCATGGGCTCCTGCCAGGAGCTGCTCCTGTGTGGGATCTCCATGGGGTCACAGCTTCCTTCAGGGCACATCCACCTGCTCCATTGTTGGGTCCTCCCCGGGTGCAGGTGGAGATCTGCTCCACCACCATCCTCCATGGCCGCAGGGGCACAGCCGGCCTCCCCGTGGGCTTCCCCAGGGGCTGCCGGGGACCCTCTGCTCCGGCGCCTGGAGCCCCTCCTGCCCCTCCTGCTCCTCTTACACTTTTCTCACTTCTCTCTCTCACAGCTGCTACATAGATTTTTACCCCTTTTTAAGTATGTTATCATAGAGGTGCCACCAGCGTTGTTTTATTGCAAACAACCAGGAACAGCATTAACACTGGGGAAGAGAGTCACAGATGAGGAGCAGGAGCACTCTTCTGTGGAGCTGAACTACCCCTCTTCAAAGTCAACAGCATAGAGGAGACCTCTGAGCATGGGGCAGTGGCTGCCCCACGTGGGTAATGGGGCACAGAGCCTGGCTTGCCTGCTTGGGCTTAGCAGCAGAAGGAAGCAACAGGCAAAACTAATTTGGGATGTTCACACGACGCAGTGTGAAAAGGTCATGTTGGTTGCCCGAGTACAGGGCAGGCAGTGCTGTGCGTGCCAAGCAGCAAAGCTCAAACGGCTACGGCACGTCGCTGGCTGTAAGTGGGGAAACACAAAGCCTTCGGAGTCCAGCAGAGATTTAGAGCCTTTACTTGCTGAATTTCTGTGCCAAAAGTTACAATTATGTTCTTAAGTTCTTGTAAATTTACCCCTTAAACCGTTTGAGGTTTAATTTCTAATTATTGCAACACTGCTGGTTTTTTTATACATGTAGCTGTAGGATGAATGGTGCTGCCCAGCATATATTGCATAGCGTGTATTACATTGAATAGTCCGACGCTGCTCAGTGAATCTTTAACGACAAGTTAACAGCTTTTGCACTATGACAGGAAAACACTTTCCTTAAAACAGTAAAACAAATCTGATACTGTACTTTAAGACTTTTATCCAATTATTCAAAATAACAATTACTAATGAGGTAGAAAATAAGAACAAGCTTGTTTTTCACACACTAAATCACAGTTCCTAAAAGGGAAGGAATAGAAATTAGAAAGATCTTCCTCAGAATGTAACTCGGTGCAAGCTGTAAAATGAAGTTTCCATCCTGCAGGAAAATAGTATTTTCAGATACGCTTCTGTGTCAGTCATGAGAAGCTAAATATCCTGACTTCATCAGAAAGGAATTTCCCACTGCCTCTTTCTTGTAAATTTCACTGAATTACTATTTTTTAAACAAAAAAAAATCCTAAAAAACACTTAATCAGATCCAGCGTAGAGCAATGCCAGTACTAATTGCATGAAAATAAAGAATATGCATCTTGTGGTAGAAAGAGAAAACTAAAAGGCATGCATGTGCATTATATTACTGAGTGCACAAAAATATTTAAATTCCATTTTGAAAGGAGAAAATTAAAAACAATATCAGCATCCACTATTACTATTTTTTTAACCCTATTGTTAGATGATATAACCCCTTAGAGAAATATTTAACTTCTAAGTCTCTTCTCCCATCATTTAAAATAATCTCTGATAACAAAGATGAGTTACAGATGTATACCCATGGTTTTTTTTTGTTCTTGCCTCCTTTTGAAGTTAGGACCTATATACTGAAACTATAAATGTATTTCAAAGATTTATATGTAAATCTATAAAAATACTTTAAAAATACTACATCCCTTTCCATAATGCAGCTCCACACAGACACTGCAGTAGCAAGCACCTGCCAAAAATTCCTGTATTTACAAAATTATTTATTTGCCTGTTCAGTGATATGACCCCGCCTTGCCAGCTGGCTTTATGCACTATTCACATCTCCGGACGGGATGGGAAGGTGGTGTTACGCTTCCAAGCTCTGCCCATAAAGGCAATCTGGGTCAGTCCTGGTGTTACAAGGAGGTGCTTACTGACGGTGTGCTGCAGAGGTGCTCAGCCTCTTCCCTTATACCACCATGGCCACGCTGACACCAGTGCCGCTGTACCGGCGTAACACTGGTGGCCCCTGGAGCCAGGAGGGGCTGCCAAACTGGGGGGAAATGCCCCATCCATCGCACACTCATTTAAGCAGAGCTGGAACCAGAAACGACGTGGCCACCAAAAAGCCCCTACAGAGAAGCCCTTTTTCTGGTGTCCCCCTGTGCGTGACGGGTGGCTGGATCAGCACACCTCCTTGCAGAGGTCTGGCTGCCCCATCAAGGAAGCTGACGTGAAGACCTTTGCCAGCATGACTTGAGACTACATGACGTCAGAAAAGACAAACATCAAACAGGTTCTCTCCTCCGACACGCTGTGAAGACAAAGAGCAGAAGTATACTACAACCTTATATATACTATACGCTGTACTATATACTAACCTATACTATACTCCTTTTACATTGTGGTAGCTTCAAAAGACAGATCGTACACAGTGAAGGCAGACGGTGTGAGAGTACCTCTGACAGGAGCTTTGTGAATAGGTCTGTCAGCTTCAGCTCAGGCTTCCACCCAAGCCGCCCAAACGCCTCCGTTCCCTGCTGTTCTTTGCCTCCTGACGGCCGAATCTTCAGCGCTTCGCTGCTGCGGGGGGATGCCACCCCTCACAGGGATCTCCCAGTCTGCCTGCAGGCATCACCGCAGAGACACACAGTCTTTTCTCATTTTGATGGCTGCTTTCGTAACGGTTAAAGACATCTCTGGCTTATTTTTGAGTTGCAGTGCAATACTGGAGTGATGGACACAAAGAAATGGCACTGGCTTGGCAAACTGCTCGACAGCTGGTTTTCAGGACTTCAAAACAGACTGCAATATTGTTGTGGAGTGCTCCCCTTTAGCTGCTAAACTGAGGCATGAAAAGGAGAAGAACTGTATAAACACCATGAAAAATAATAGCAGGAAGAGCTTCTATTAGTAAGTGATTTTGACAGTTAAATCTTTGTTTTCAGGCAATTAGCTTAAGACACCTTTCTCTTCTTTTCAATCTTTAGGAAAATAAAGATGCTCCTTCCTATACGTGGGTGGCCCAAGACTGGAACATCAGTTTGTTACAGGAGATGAAGATGTCAACAGCTGCAAACTTTTCTGCCTTTGTTTATTATTGTTATTTTTGATCTAAAAAGCTTTCATGAATGGAACAGACAGACTCAAATCTTCTTTGGTATAATTCACGCACACTGCTTGTGATATTTTTTGTATGTGTTCTTGACTTTTTTCTGCCAAATGAATGAAAAAGAAATTGCAATATGACATAAGCAGAGCTTTCCCTTTGCTCTTTATGCTTGTAATGTTGTTAGTTAGATTTGCATGCTTTGACTTGTTGGGAAGATTCGTTGCTGGCAAAGTGATGAAGTCTGGACAGTTGGCAGGTCAGAACGTTTATTAACGTGATTGCTTTGTGGAGAAAAAGTTTGGCTCCATGGTAGAGAAGATCCCCTCTGAAACGAATGTGGAGACTAGGAAATTAATTATTAAGGAGGATGTTACAAAAACATACATCAATACTGTTCAATATGTGGTTGGAAGGTAATTGAAAAAAAATTATGTAGACTCTGACTTAAAAGTAGAGGGAGTCTCATGAACGCACACTGTAATTTCTGACAGCACCGTCTGGCTGCTGAGCCTGTCAGCTCCAAAGCAGCCCTGGAAAAGGGCCAAGCCCCATCTGTAAGGCATGATGGAGACTGCCAGGGAACTTTGGTTGGTTTTCACTTCTTTCCTGCCTTACTTGTACTTCAGCTGTAGGAGGGCGTTTCACTGAAGCGATTCAATCCCTCTTCTTATTCAGAAAGTATTTAATAGGCTCCTAACTTTATGTTCCATTAAACTCTGCACATGAGCATCTTCCAGGGAGGTGCATGAGAGAGCTGATCAGTGTGTTCATTTTCATATATTAATTACAGACCTGCCTACAGCTGATTAAATTTCACCACCACTTACAATCCTTTTAACTGTATTATAGTTGCCAGGTCAGTGGTGGGGTTTTTTTTTAAAACAAAACTAACTGATAATAAACACACATTTCTTCATTGAAATAAATATTGAAGAAGATCGATGTAATCCAGTCCAAGGTACAAATGCAAACCAATAGTTTATCTCCCATATAAATGTAGAACTGAATCTATATTAATCTCAAATAAAAATGGAAAGATAGTAGTAATTTTGGTTGCATTGTTATTTGGCTGTTTTTGACCAATCCTTCCTTCCTTCCTTCCTTCCTTCCTT
>NW_010558335.1:0-29143 GCF_000687285.1 Phaethon lepturus | reverse complement strand
GCAGGGCACGGCCACGGGGAGGCGAGCTGGACGGGGGGACTTACAGCAGTGTGGAGTACCGGGCCACGCAGGTCGCCGCAGTAAGGTTTTTTTGGGAAGCGTTATCCACATGCCCTGGCCGTGCTGTGGCACGGAGCGTGTGAAAAGCAGCGTGTTTAAACTTCGAGGCTGCGGGCTTTGCTCGCTGGCTGTCAGCGTGCTGCTGTCACGGGTGGCCTGCGCCTGCCGGTTGCTGGCTGACTGCAGTGACACCAGGCACCCTAGGCAGCGCCCGCAGCTCTTCCTTAGCCCACCCGGTGGGAGAAGGGCTTGTACCGAGTTGAGTTTGTCTTCTCCATCCCCGCCCCAGTGGATGGGAGCAAAGGGAAATAAACCCCTCGGCAGAAGGTGTGTTCTCCCCAGCGTTCGTGGGGCGGATGATTCGGAGGCGCTGGGCTCCGCGCTGGTATGGTTAATGGCTGGCGCAGAGGCCCGTAGGTGAGCCTGAACACGGAGTACCCGCTCCGCTGTTAACTCACGCAATTGTATTTTGTGCGCGGTTCGCTACGTGGAGCATAAACAGTTGCGATGAGAAGCAGCCATCCGTTTAAAGAAATGATTTGTCTGATTGTGATTGGCTACTGCCATAGTGCCGAGGGCACTTCTTCTCCTTCATGAGCCGAATCGGTTCCTCCTGAACGGTGTGAAACACCTATCCAGTGCTGGCCAGGATAAGCACGTTGAGGGTAACCACGATGACAAATTCAGCACTCGAGGGGAGGAGGAAAGTGAACCATTTCCTCCCCGATGAGTACTACTGCTCTTGAGAGCTATGTGATTGCTTGCAAAGCAGTGGAATTTTCCTCTGCTGATGCTTCTCTTAAACTACCCCGATTTGCTCTTAGTCACTGATTGCTTTGCTGCATTGCTGTGTATTTCACATATGCTTGCTGTTGAAAAGTGGCAAATTAACAACTGGGCATATAACTAAGTTATGCACTAGCATGGTAATGCTTAGCAGCTGAATAGTGTTCAGGAGATGGTAGATTAAGTGTATGTGCTGATCACAAGAGACAGAGTAAGGTTGTATTGAAGATGTTGTTCAGATATTACCCTGGTGTTGTCACCTTCAGAAAGTTAATTTATATTTTATGACTAGTTCAGTGATTTAGTTGTTTTAGTTTATGAGAGAAATCTTGTGTAAGTGAGGATGCTAATGTGTACAATACAAGTACCAGGGCATCAGGGGCATTTGGTATGCATTTTGATGAGCTGTGTGGAAAATAAGAAATTGTTCAACTTCTGCCTCTGATTAAACTCAAATTAGCTTACTCTGATATCTGGTTCCTGATCAATGAAATCACAGAATTATTAAGGTTGGAAAAGGCTTTTAAGATCATCAAGTCCAACCATCAACCCAACCATGCCCACTAGACCATATCCTGAAGTGCCACGTCTGCACGTTTTCTGAACACTTCCAGTGATGGTGACTCCACCACCTCCCTTGGCAGCCTGTTCCAATGCTTGACCACCCTCTCTGTAAAGAAATTTTTCCTAATATCGAGTCTAAATCTCCCCTGGTGCAACTTGAGGCCATTTCCTCTCGTCTTATCACTAGTTACTTGGGAGAAGAGACCAACACCCACGTCACCACAACCCTTTTTCAGGAAGATGCAGAGAGCGATAAGGTCTCTCCTCAGCCTCCTCTTCTCCAGACTGAACAACCCCAGTTCCCTCAGCCGCTCCTCATAAGACTTGTGCTCCAGACCCCTCACCAGCTTCGCTGCCCTTCTTTGGACACGCTCCAGCACCTCAATGTCCTTCTTGTAGTGAGGGGCCCAAAACTGAACACAGGATTCAAGGTGTGGCCTCACCAGTGCCGAGTACAGGGGCACAATCACTTCCCTACTCCTGCTGGCCACACTATTTCTGATACAGGCCAGGAGATGGATGCTAGTTTCCCAGTTGACGTACAAGTGCTGAAATTGTGTATTAGGAAAGGCACTACGCTATAGCCCCTTCCACCTGCTGGCAGCACTGCCAAAAGAATGGTTGGCTCAAACCATTGCACATTATTGGTGTGCTCTCACTTAATATTTTTGTTTTCATAGATTATTCCTCAATACACTCACCTTCTAAATGAGGCCCTTTATTATACCGAAGTACATGCTGTTTTCCCTCCCAAACAAACTGACTCTTGCCATGTCTCGGAAAACATCCTAGGAACTATGTTTAGCAAGTTTGTTTCTTTTCTAACAGGGTTAACCCTCATGCCAGTAAAGCTCTGCTGAGGCCTGGCTTCACTTAAGCATTTTGCAGACTTCCTTTAGAGCAAAGAAAACAACATAGCAAGTGTCATAGTAGCTGTCTGTTATACTTCTGATAACCAGGCTTTATTGTTCAAATAGGAGTTTGTCCTCTTCCATCTTTGTCACTTAGAGGATAGCGGTTAAACTGAGAGATGGGTTTCTGTTTTGCTGATAACTTGGTATCTGAGAAATGCACATTTTTTTCATGCTATGTATGTATTTAAAGTGCATATGTTTGATCAGTCTGAGTTAAACACAAAATCATAAGGCAATATTTCAACCAAAGTGTTTGTAATCCTAAAAACACAAGAATCTAGCATGAAACAGTTCTGGGTGTCTAGGTGTTCTCATAAGGATGCATTTCATAGTATGTTACTGGTGTGGGCCCCAAACTCTGCACAGTAGGTAACTTTCACATGGTTTTATGGTCAAGTCTACAGCACTTGTACCATTTGTGGTCAATTTTTCTGACAGAAAGAGTAAAGTGTTTCTATCACAGCAATTTTCAATGCTACCTGAATAAGTGGCTTTCATTTACAGGAGAAGTAAGCTGGCAGTTCAGCGCTGATTAATTTTTATTTTGGGGACAATGACCTAGGAAAAATTGTCTTGTTGCACCTAAAAACGCCCAAAACTGTTGGTTTTACAGTGATGAATCTTTAGATGATTGTATTAGATCAAATACGCATTTGACCTGAGCTAGTTAGAACTGCAGGTCTTGATGGTTGCTTGCTTCTTTTGCTCTTTAAGAAGAGGTAATGGAGCTGGGTTTCTTTTCTTCTTATCTAGCCATGTTGATTTACAGTAATGTGCAATGAGACCTGTTTCCTTGGGCGCAGCCGGAATCAGGTGGCACGACACTGGCTTGGAACGGTGAGCGGAGAAGCTGCCTCCAGCCAGAGCTTTAATCAACACTTCTCACTTTTCTGAGAATCCAGGTATGAGCACATCCTGTTCTACTTTCATGTCTCTACTGTTGATTTGATCACGTTTCTGTTAAAGGTAGAATGTGTTTTACCCGGCTAAAAAGACCCAAGTACTGCTGATGCTGCCAAAGTCTGCATTTCTTCCCGACTTTGAGTAGCACGTTTTCTGCTGCTCGTTGAAGGAGAGGCATCTGTCATGCCTGACAGTTTCAATGTGGTGGTCTAATTGCTCAGTCCTCAACAGAGCAAAGGCTACTGCCACGTCCAGGTTTGCTGTGTTTTTTGTAACTTCATCATGCTAGCTGCTTTGATTGAAGATTAAGAAGTCATTAAAATCATTATGTAGTTTTTCCATGTTTCTTATTTCCTGTGTTGGCACTGTCTCTTCAACAGACAACCGCTGTTTGTCTGTCTGTATTATTCTGATGTGTTAAATATCTTTCTCTGGAAACATCTGTTAAGATGGGAAATAACATGAAGTTTACATGAGTGCTTAATGACTTACAGTGCTGCTTTTTTTGTGATGTGCAACTTAAAAATCTTATTTTTGATGAAGCAATATTAAAGTTCCAGACCTCAGCTGCACATGCTAGATCTAATGATCGTGTATATGAAAGAGGAAGAGACACAACTTTTTTGAACGTCGTAAAATACTTTGCATCTAAAGCTGCAGGTTCAGGCACAATGCTGTTTTTAATTGATTATGTACCATGTCATCGCACTGTGATTATCTGCAGGTCATTCCACAAGATGCATTTGGCTTAATAAAGTGCTAAATACAATTGAATTCTGGTCTTGAAACTGTAACAAGGGTGTTGCTCTGTGAAAATTAAATATTTGCATGGGGCACATGTTCTGCAGCTGCTCCAGCAACACTATTACTAATGGAGATCATCATGGAGCAATTAAAAAAACCCAACCAACCGAACAACCCACAACAGAGCAATTAAGGAATTGAGACTTTACTGACACATGTATGCCAACTTGTGACAGTGATGCTCGCTTTTCTTTGTGCTGGCCTGAGTCCTAAGGGTAAAGTGTTCTGAGCTGTTTTGCCTGAAGAGGTTCAACTCCGTGTTTGGCACAGCGTGTTCTCCACTCTCTGCCGAGCAGCATCCCCATGTGGCCGGGAGCCACAGGACGTGGGCTGTGTGTCTTGAGAGCCCAGGGAAGAGCTTAAGGGTGGGAAGTGACGGTGGCTCCTCAGCTCTCCGCTCTGTAGGAAGCAGCTATCTGTCCCAGCAGATCACAGAATCACAGAATCACTAGGTTGGAAAGAACCTTCAAGATCATCAAGTCCAACCATTAATCCAGCACCATCATGTTCCCTAAACCATGTCCTGAAGCACCACATCCACACATTTTTTTGAACACTTCCAGAGATGGTGACTCTACCACCTCCCTGGGCAGCCTGTTCCAATGCAGATCCAGTGGTATCACTCCCATTAGGCAATTAGTTTGTCCCTCTCATAAGTGGTAATTTGGGTAACTGGCAACCTGCACATCAGCACAGGTGTCAGTCCTACCAGGTACCTTCTTGACTGTGGGGTTGTGCTGGAACTCCCTGGGGGCCGTGCTGGAGGTAATGGTAAAAGCAAAGCCAGACTTGGGTACAGAGAAGTAAAAACAATATATGAAGAGACATATAAAACTTCTCTTGCCTTTTGTGGGTCAGAAGTGAGAGAGATGAGGTAAATGGTCAGGATAAAAATATCTGATTTATTCTGAAATACTCTGTATCAGACAAAGTTTCTGTATCCACAAAGTAGACACAGAAAAGGCCTATTTTTATCTCACCTGGCTGCAGTGCTCTCTGTTTCAATTCTAGTCTCTACGCATGCTAGAGATGACCTAATGCATCTCCATGGCCATCAAAATAATAGCAGTGTTGGTATTTAATAAGCCACTTTTACATAAGCATTCTAATACCAGATTTAGGAGCATAACTCTGAGCACCCAGTTCGAGAACATTATCCTTTCTCTGGCAACCTGCATGTTCCTCCTGAATGTTATTTTAAATTACGTAGTTACAGGCTTTCAAAGCAAGTCTTGCTCAATTTCTTGGCCGCTCAGGACACTATAATTTTATTGTAAATCTTGTCTCTAAGCTTGCTTTGTGGCCTGTGACTGGGTGGAACTTAAAGTTTTATCTTGTGAGAAATTTTGGAAGAAATGCTATGTCTCCGTTATTAACCTACCTGTATTTCAGATTTGCTCTTCAGATGGGGGAGTTGGATAGTTTATAAATTGCTAATGTTTCTGAAATGTCTTTGGAGTACAATTGAGCTGTAGTCCTCAGAGTAGAGATTTTGGGGGGGAGGTTATGTTGGTTGGTTTTGGGGTGGTTTTTGGGTTTTTTTTAGTGAAGGCAGTGGTTTTAATAGCAATTAAGATAAACCAATTAATTTTTATGTTTGTTAACTTCAGCTTCATGAGATGTTCTATAAAATAAGCACCAGAATATGCTTCTGATCACCACTGTGAGCCAAAGAAGAGAGAAATGGCAATCCTGGGTTTTTTCTACAGGAGAAGACATAACTGGCTGTTAAAGCTGGTGCTGCTCTACAGCACCACATGGTTGTAGGAACCAGATGGAGGCTGAAGGGGAAGGTGTTCCGTTGCATACACTGTAATTCTCACCTGAATTAGAAAGTTATCACAAACAGATGCCAGTTCTGTAATATTGCAGAGCTTGCACGTGTGCCTGCCTTCTCCTGCATGCGTGCTCCGTGACTGGTTGTGTTGGTAGGATTGTGCTGAACTGAGGGTAGGTAACCGGATGTCTGGTGCATGAGCTTGTTGTCAGTCAGGTGGTTCTGCAGCACGTGACAGGTTAGCATTGCTCTTGTCTGGGCCCTGTAGGAGCCTGGGACTTTCATTAGTCCACTTCAGAAGACTCTTTTTTTTTTTTTGGCAACCTTTTCCAATTTTTCTTTGCTACCTTGCAACAGACATATGAGTCTAAACAGGTCCTCCAAGGAATCTCCCTAAAACAACACAAGGACTGAGCTCCTCTGTAGATGCAGAGCCTCTGCAGCTACTCCAGTAGCTTCTGCTCTTGGTGCAGATGAGAAGACTGAAAAGGAGATGATAAGGGAGTATATAAAAGCTGTCAAGTCCTACAGGGTGCCCAAAGCTGCTTCTCAGGTGCTGATGGTGTCCGCATCTCAGTGCTGCTCTACTCAGTCACTGGGGCTCTGTGTGTTTTGGGGAGAAGGTGGATGGGACAGATGAGGTCTTGGTTTTCAGGTGTCTCCTTTCCCTTTGGTATCTTAGGCCTTTGTTTTATGGATGATTATAGACGGGTAATAGGGAGTGTTTCCTTGGCTATGTTAAAAAATCTATGTAGCAGCTGGTGTGTAATCTTATCTCTGGGTTTCAAAATACAGCATTGACTTATACCTTATGCAAAACAGAATGCACAATTCTGACATTATTCTTTCCAATATTTAATTTAAAAAAACCCAAAACAACATGTTGTGCTGGACTGAAGTGATTCTAGCCATGCTTTCTCTTGCAGTGTGTCTTTTACAGACCTTTCTCACTTCCTGTGCTGTAGAAAGACTAGAGTATCTTAACACTGAAGTCATTTTCACCCCAAGCAATTAGTCACGCAGCAGGGTGCTTTAGGAAGTGCCTCTGGTACAACCAGTCCTGGGCAGCATTTAGGTGCAGGACTGCAACCTGTGAAACACCTTTCTAAACTACTGCGTGTCCTGGGCTCGCTAACAGAGGTGGAATTCTGAAGACTTATGCGGTGTGTGCTCCCAGCTCCTACTGTCAGCAAAGTTGGTACAACAGGAAACAGGTATAAGCCTTGCCTCTGA
Organism: Phaethon lepturus; assembly: GCF_000687285.1. Lineage (NCBI taxonomy): Eukaryota > Metazoa > Chordata > Aves > Phaethontiformes > Phaethontidae > Phaethon > Phaethon lepturus. The sequence goes on along the minus strand of NW_010558335.1, from coordinate 22,102 downwards.
CCGGCTGGGGCCCAAACCCTCCCTTCTCAGGGAACTGGCCTTGCCTCCAAACTGGGGTGGTTTCCCACAGCACACACAGGTAGCTCTGGAAGCGGTGATGGGAGGGCTCGATTCCCTGTGACAGAAAAGTGACATCATTCAGCTAGTTATGCTCCCCCTTGTGTCCTCTGTCCCCACGAACCTCATTTTGTGGGTGCGTAGTAGCCCTTTTTCTTCATCCTTCCTTCTGAAAGTGGGCCTCCCCTTACCAGCCTACTCTGTAGAGTAGTTCAAGACAACATCTTAAGGAGTTGGGTGAAACCTTTCCCTTGCTTCTGGTAGGGAGATATTTCCAGTGCTTCCCCTGCTATCTGAACAACCATTCTCTCCATTAGGTAGAGTTGTCAGTATCCACGCCCCTACTGGTCAAGAGACCAGAAGTCTGGAGCAGGAATCACAGGTCAGCCATCATTTAAAAAAAAAAAAAAAAAAAAGCCTCAGAGCTATGGTGTGTTATAGGATACCTCCTGCAGTCCAGAACTATGTATCTTGGCCTGTTAGGCGCCAGCAGTAAAAATATTTTGCAGTTCCTATCTAGCCGTTTAAGAGGTGCGGCGCACCAGGATGCTCTTTCCTTGATCACATGCTGACTGCTGTGAGTCCCGCGCTGAGCTGCTGAACTGTCCCTGTGTGTTCAGGAGACAGCCCGTGTTTAACTCAAGGCTGTTGTTTCCACTCTGACGGCCAGAAATACTAGCTTGTAGACTTTTCTTTTCTTTTTTTTAAGAGAGTCCTTATTTGTGACTGAGGATTACTGCAGTATCCCCATTTAATACTGAATATAGCCTTTCTCCCACTGCTTTAGACTAAATAGTGTCTATATTGAAAGAATGTGATGCAAGCAATTATTTTTTCAGAAGGGCATTTATCTTGAAGGGTTTTTTACTAGTGTTGTAAAAAATACACGGTTGTTCTCAGCAGATCAGATCTTTTCTGTGTCTACCAAAGATGGGCAATTTAGCTCAAACGCACTGCTTCCTCCCCCCCACCCACCTTAAAAGGCACTTCAGTCTGCTATTAACTGAGTGTGAAGGGAGAAAAGAGAAATGCTATAAAACTGCTTTTTTTTTCATGCCCTGAAATCAGACAATTCAGATGACTTTAGAAGTGCATAAAGACCCTTGAAAACTATGGTGGAAGAAGCTCAGCCTTTTTTATCAGGGAGAAATAGGTGAAGGCTCCCTCTCAACTGGAGTAGAGATGAACTGTGCTCTTAGCCAGGGGAGGTGCGTGGTCTCTGTGCTTTCTTCTTGTCTTCGGTGTTTCAAAGGCTGGGTTTAAGCTCTGCATTTCTCCTGATAAAGCTGCATGTGTGAGCCACGCATGGAAAAAGATCACACCCCTACCTGCCAAGTCTGTCCTGGCAAAGCTCTTGTAGGTCCAGCACTGCTGCCGGGAGGTGTTTGTGGACTTAACCGGGATGCTACCCCAGCTGGCCCAGCAATAGGGTAGCTCTGCCGCCGCTGGAGGGTCCTGCCTGTAAAGCTGTGCTGGTGGGGCTTGCAGGTCTGCTGTCGTCTGGGTTACTTCTCCATAGCTGCCATTTTCTCTGCTAGCAGGGTTTTCAGACTACTCCCACCCTGTTAAATTAGGTTTTAAAGGCAGCTGGGAAGCACTGAAATACGTGGTGCAAACTTTTAAGTGTGCATAGTAAGTGTATTACTAGTTTGTCCTCTGTTTGTAAACTTTGTAAACCCTTCGGAGGGGGCAGTTTGAAGAGCAGAGCTGTGGGTCTGATGGACACTTTGGTGTGCTGGCTTTGTAGAAATGTTTAAACAAAGTGGTATGCTTATTCTGAATGCCATACCTTTCCATAGTTGTCTTCACTTCTCACTAATGCTTAAAAAAATAATTAGTTCTGAGGAGATTTTTTATTTTAAGTGGCTGCTCTTTGACTCTTTCATCTCTTTCATTATGAAGGTGGGGGACTACTGTGACAAAAAAAAAAGGTGGAAACAAAGGAGCATGGTGTAAATGTATTCTAAAATGCAATTAACTTATCTGTGCATAAGATGAGTCTTCAACGTGCTGTGTGTGGATGCACTTGTGACTGTTACCATCAGTAGCTAGCTGAAGAGAAAGCTGCTCGTGTGGATTGATGTCCCCGACGTGTGAGGTTCTTCCCTGTGTCAGCTCTGCAGCAGGGCATGCTGTGGCCGTGCTGGGTGCCAACACACTGGGAGTGCAGTCGTTGCTTCTGAGGCTCACACACTATCCAATTAATTCAAGAATTTGATTAAATATGAAAACTGCTGTTAACCTTTGCTATTGCTTTGAGTATGACATACTAATAGAAAGATGTTATAACTGATGATAATTTAAAAATATCAAGTGTCCCACAAGGATATGACTGGCTTTTGATCTGTACTCTTTGAATCCGTTAGAATGGATAATATGTTTCCATGCTAATTCTGAGAAATTATTCTCCCACACACTTCTTAGCACTTGATATCAAGTCCTTCAGTAGTGAAATGGGATCTGAATTTAAGGTCCCATATACCTCTCTGCTGTTGTTCTACTGCTGCACAGTCCTGTTTGCTCTTTCCTTCATGTCAGTCTTCATTGTGCTTACTGATTGTGTAATGGCCTTTCTCCTGGGAGTAGTTTCCTTATCCATGAGACAGCTTTACTGTTCTTCCTTAAATTGCCTTCTTAGTGAGCAAATTGTTAGCGTTTAGCCCCAGAATCCACCCTCTCCTGCAGCTAGAGAACTTGCTTTACAGCCTTTGCTGAACATAAGTCACCTGCTATGGAGTTGGACACTTGCCCCAACCAAAACTCTTCTGAGGCTGAAGGTGTGTATTTACATTCCCTGTATACCCAGCACCATTATTTGCAGTCTTGGGATCTGGCTGGTTTTGTAGGTGAATTACAAACTCTACTTTTATACACTGTGAAGTTTTAAAAAAAAAATTTTTGGAGAAGTAGAGTGTGTGTATGTTTGAAAGCGATCTGGGTTGGCTTTTTCGTATAACGGCAATCATCAAAGACTTAGCTAGCTTCTACCTAATTGATACTGTATTTGCTTGTCTGTGTATGTGCAATGAAGTTGATAACCTAAAGTGGCTGAGAGAGAACACAATTTATGCTTTATTTGTGTTTGCTAGTAGATAGCATATTTAAACTTGTTATCCTCGGCCTGAAATACCAACTTATTCCATCTGACTTTTAGCTTTGCTATGTAATTGACTCTAGCCTTTAGAAGTTGGACTCAACAGGGGAGTTTGAACTGGCACATGTAGGGATCTGTTTGGTTAGGCAGGAGGACTACGCCACCTGAGGTGGAAGGGGCATTCACAGGACATAGGAAGCAGTGCATGGAGTTGTCATCACTGGCTATGCTGCAGTTCTGCAATGGCTGGAAATACAGGAATAAGCATGGAGAAAGAAAACTCACATAAAGGCTTATTCCGGTTGTGGAAGTGCCACCTGATCTTTCCTTCTGGGGTTATCTTTGATATTCTAGTGGGATATTATGTAACATTGCCTATCAAGAGCAGAGGAGGGTATATGTACGTGACCTTCCACAGACATGTCTAACAAGGTTGGCTGTAGCATCCTTTCCAGGCTCACAGAATTGAAGCAGGCACTTCAGCTTGTTTAACTTGTCTTGAAGCTTTATACTTCGGCAGTCATGGCTGCTGCACAGCATAAAGGATATGTTTTTATCATACCTATTTGCAATACTTGCAGGGAACATATTCTCACTGGACAATGTTTACAGTGAATAGTTTTCTGAAGGAGGTAAGTATTTTGGAAACATGAAGGTGTGAGTAAAGTAGCCTTGATGCTGAAATAGACTTCCACGTGGGCATCTGAGTGCCAGTACAACATTTCAGCCTAACCATTTTTGCTTTTCATCTCTGCACAGCAGTATATGAAACTTGGCAAATACTCTGTTTATGAAGCTGATTTTTATCTCTAGAAACTTTTAACCTTTTTTCCAAACACATTCATATATGTTAGAGCAATTGTTTACCTGCTCAGCCCCAGACATGTTCTTCAGGCTTCAGGGGCTTGAATGGAAAGATTGTGTTTCTGTACCAGGTTTCATTTTCCTCTGAAGTTCTGACTTAGCAAGTTCTTAGGGAGTTTGCTGCTCCCAAATCTCTCTCTCAGAGAGGAGTCTCCTTAGAACACATAACAAATCTCTTGGGCTTCCAAAAAAATCTACTGGGTGATCATCCTCCTAATGATCTTTTACAAAGATTCATGGACATAAAAATAATCTTTTCCTCACCGCTGCATGACCGAAGAGCTAGTGAGTGATTTCCTACTGGTGACCTGCTTGTTAAGCTGCAGTAACTAAATATAATTGCAGCATACTCAGTTTTATATGTCCCTACATGAAACAGAGAAATGTCAACATAGATAACTTGGTGATACCTAGTACTTGCTATTTTCCTCTTCTCCATACATTAGCCTCAGAGAAACATAAAAAAAAGAGTTCATTGCTCTTGCTGGCAAATGCTTTAATGTGTATATTTCAACACTTTTCAGTTTTCAACTCTAATGGTTTTGTCATTTCTTCCAAAATGTAAAACATAGGACAGTTCTATTTCTTGTATGCTGTACTTCAAACACAGTTGCCTGCTTGGGGATAGAGGAAACTTTGCATTACATGCTGAGCATATGTATGACAGAGCTCCTCTCCTTAAGACTGGAAGGTCGGGGCAGGAGTTGTAAGCACAATCTACTTTGTGATGATGAACAGTTTCTTCTTAGCCTGTTGAAGCTAAGGACCCCCCATCAGGGCCTTAATCTTTTAGGTGCTGCTTAAATGTATAGTTAGGTTCTTAAAAACAAACAAAAAGTGCCTCTGAAGTGTTTGATTTGCTACTTTGCTGACCAAAGTCACATGTTGTCTTTTCTCTGTTACCAAACCACAAGTTATTTTCCTGCATTAGGGGCAACCTGTACCACAGCTTCAATAGAAACTAGTGACTCCCAAAAATTTGGAGGATGATACCTATATGGATTTTGGTAGTCTCCTTTTCCTCTTTCTCTCTTCATACATGAGGTCTTGACACAGATACAGATAAATCTTGCCCTCTGGCTCTTGAGTATTCATTTGTGGTCTTCACATTTAGCTCTTCTGAAAGAAGTACTATACTTATTTTGCCCTCTTGCTTTTTTGTTGGAATTGCCTAAAACGCTTTCCTTGTCTGTTCTCCACTTCTCCCCAAGGTGCATCTAATAGCTTATCTTAATGCTGACAACTTGGATTCCTCTCCATATACCTGACCTTTTTTTCTTTTCTTTCAATCTAAACTAAAATTATTTGCTTGCTTCCCTGCCTCTGGTGAACATGTGGTAAATGGCTCAAGCTCAGAATGACAATAACTTCTTGTCACCTTTTTCTTCCTTCTGCTGCCACAGTCTTGTCAATCACTTGGGCAGGTTCCCTGATCACTGCTGAAATGCTCTGTACCTTGTCTTCCCCTGCAAGCTGTTCAAGCTGTGCAGCTTCTTTCCAGGTAACATGTATGTAGGCTATTCATTCCTATCTATCTCTACACAGCTGTAGTTCAGGATTTCATTGCTACATTGACTCCTTCGATGCTCTTAAGACGTGAGTGAAAAATTGTGTTCAGATTAAACTTTTGCTGCATTGTTATGAATAAGTAACTTTTTTCCCTAGACCGTCTCTTGCTTTGTTGCTATATTCTCAACTGTCCTCATGATTCTGTGGGCATTGTTTTAGATTTTTGTTTTTAATTAATGCTATATGAATAGTGTTTTTGTGAAGTAAAAGGTAAAGATGCCACTGTCTCTAGGAATATTTAATTATAACAAGAATTAAACTAACATTATTTAACTTGCTAATAGGCCGTGTCAAAAGCAAGACTTACTTTTCAGTCTTCGGACTTCCAAAGAAGGCTTAAAGTTTGACTTGTGGGCTAAATGCAGGTTGCTCAGCTATAAGAGGAAAACTTGGACTACCAATGATTATTTACTACCAGGGTTCTGTTATGGGATTTTCTTGGAATGGCGAGTGAGGAAAATAACTCAATTTGTAACACTAGATTATAACAAATTTGTAAAAAATAGTCTTTTAGTAAATCTAATCTTCTGAGATTTTCAGAACCCTTAATGGCAGAAAAAGGCAATGCTTAAGGACAAAAGTTGGCAGCTTTTTCGATGATGGCAAGGTACCAGAACCCAAAGGATGCAATATCTGCATGGTGTTTGCTGGGCACTGAGATCCTTGAACTGGTCACATTTCTGACCCACATGTGTGCACCCACATACAACATGCACGCCTCAGACTTGAATCACGTGCTTTCCGGAATAGCCTGTTCTTGTGTAATACTCTATCTGAGCACGGAGACAGTTTTCTGATGCTTCACTTGATTGGAAACAGTATTTCCTTGCATTTGATTTAGTATTGAAAATATACTATTTTACATGCAGAGATGGTATTTTTTTCTAATGACACCAGAAAAACTTGTCAACTAAAACTTAGGTGCCCTCTTTCTATTGTCCTGAAACATAAACTGAGTGTAATATTGTATGGAGAACATAAAAGGTCTGTGAATCATATATTGAAAAAAATGTGTGATCAATGGCAATCTGATGCACCTTAAGTAATCATTAGGTATACTCCTAAACTTTGACAATTCTTGCTATAGGTGATTTACCTGTTACAATGTATTTGCCTCACTGATTGAGAAACTTGAAACAGTAGCTTGTTGATGAATGTGGATTTATGGGAAGTTCTCGAGCGAAGAGTTCAAAGGCAGAGGGCTGGTACAACCAGGAGGGTGTCCTGGGGCTGTTAAAAAGTATTGGGAAGACCTTACTGATTCCTGTCAGCAGCTGTTTGCCTGAGGTCCATTCCATAATGCTGGGCTTCAAAGTTAAGGAAAATTAAATTTGAGCTGAACAAGTTCCATGGACTTGGGGTTACTGCTGGGATGTCACATTTGCAGGACACGTTCTGCTAGACAAGTGGCTGTATTGACCAGGAGAATTTATCTATGACTTAGTTTGATGTGCTTGAGGATCGAGCAATTTTGTTGAAGCTTCAATGAGCAGGAGATCAGCCAGTACTGAAGAAGTCACCTACCCTGTCCGGAAAAAGTTGCAGAACAAATTGCTGGGGCAACAGGTATGCCAAGGAGGAATGCTTGCCTGAATTGTATCTGCAGAGAGATATTTAGCCAAGGAGAAGGCAGCACATTCAGCCAGGCTTATTGAAATGGGCTGACAGACTGCCTGTGGGATGACAGAAGTATTCTGGGGGGATATGACTTTTTTTGAGGGGTGACAAAACAATGGCTGAAAAACTAGAAGCTTTTCTGCAACGAAGAAAAATATTCTGATTACTGGTCTAGGCTTTTCACTGCTGCATTCTGGTGCTATTTGGAAGACCTTTCTGCATAGTCTGTAGGTCACAGTCCAGTAACATAAAGTCTTTGAGATGATAAACAGGAAATCCTGAAACAGAACACTTCCCCTCAGGAACTTAACTGGGGAGGGGGCTTCTGGCTGCAGCCAGTTATAGGCTGTTGGGCTACCTGGCATATATTCTCAGAAGTCAACGCCAGTTGCACCATCTCTGAACTACCACAACTATATTGCTCAGCCCATAAAAATGTTTCTGGTCGCCTGTTTATGCTGCTGTTTTTTCCTTCGTACTCCTACTTGCTTGGCATGCCTGAAGGGATGGTGTGATGCTAGAGAGCAGGGGAAAGGTTGGGCCCCTGCTGCTCATCAGCCTAAAGTTAGGATCAGTTCTCCTCACTACACTTTAGACCTGTTTACGTGGATGGAAAAAAAAGTGTGTGTATATATTTACAGCTCCATGAAATACAATATTAGCATCCAAACATTGTAAAGCCTTAACCGTTTTTGCCTCCTAAAGGTGGAAAATAGTACGGGACCTGAAGTATGCCACAGGAAATGTTTGCTCAAGGCTGCTTGAGAAACTCGCTGCTGAATTTGGATCATGAGCTGTGATTCTGTCCTTAGTGATTTCCACCAGCGCCGTCCCTTCTGTTCAGGGAAAAGCAGAGCCCTCTGCTCTGAAGCAGTCGATGCTGTGCATGCTCTTTGCTCCTGTAGTGATCATATAGTGTCCCGATTAAACTTGATTTGGCTTTGCATATCTTAACTGTGCCAGTAGCAAGTCCATGATTTTGGCTTTATAGCAGCTGTGCAAAGCAGGCAGGCTGCCGTGTCCCGTATGGGAGGAGTGGGAGCGCGGGAGATCGTGCGGCTGCTGGAGTGCCCCTTCCCCATTGCCGAGTCTTAACCTGGCACAGGGGTGTGTCAGTGACTTCTTGTGCCTTTTTTCTCTAGCCAACAGTTATAAGGAGAGATGATTATTTATTTTTTTTATGGTTGTCTGAGTATTGGTACAATACAGGTGACAAGGGGGGGTCACCTGGGCTTTTTCTGGAGTTTTTGGTGTTTGCCATGAGTGTCTTAGTAATGCACACAGTGCCCAATACTCACCTCATAAGATAGGCTCAGTCCTTTGTTTGTTTGATTCAGTGCAAGATTTTTAGTTACCGTTGTGACAGGAGAATTGTGGCACACCTGGTTAACTTCCAGTTGAATTTAGTGATAAATCTTCCACTTAAACTGCTGGCAAAAATGATCTTTTGCTCAGAGAATAACCAAGTCTGAACCCAGTGCTCAAAGCTTATCTTTTAGTTGTGCCCAGTCACCATGCTGGTTTCTGAATATGTAGAATATGTTTAATGATATCTGCCAATTTTTTTACTGTTATGTTTGTGGTTTAAAACTTGGCTGACTGCAGTCTGATGAGTGTTTTCCCAATGATCTGGCAGTTCAGTCTGTCAGCGTTTAGCATGAGTAACTGGGCACACCTTCTGTCTGTGTTTTGCTATTATAACAATCCAGAAGGTGACACTGTCTTCTACACCCATCTGGATCTCATAACCTGAAACATTATGGTGACAATGATAATGCTGTACTCATCTTCAAAGTTCTGCTGTTCCTTCTGAAGTATTATAGTTATTTAGGCCAGAAGAAAATGATAGGATATGTTAGCTCTGATCCCAGAACTGATCCTGTGTACCTGTGGGTCTAATAGCTAGGTAACACTTTACTGTAAGGAGCAGTTATCCAATTTGATCTTCCATTTATTGTTGCTTAACCTGCTAGTATTTCATAACACGTCCTCTTGTTTAAATTGATACAGCTTGTTAAAAGCTTCGCAAAAAACCCTGCGATGAATGTGTATTTACTGGGCTGCATTATCTATTCTGTAATCTGTTTTTTTAGAACTTGGGAGGTGATTTTTTTTTTATTCACATTGGGCTATAGTAAAAGCACTGTGCAGCTGGTTTGCCTGCTACTGAGGGAAGGCTCGCTGAAGCAGTAATTCTTATCAAAATACTGAGATAAAACAGTAATTCTCAAATGCCTATTTGGTGTGAATAGGCATCGCAGCAGTAATTTTTCTTTTCTCAAGAACTACTTTAATTGCTACAGCTTCAGAACGTATCATTGTCAGGAGCTGACATGAACATACTTGCTGTACAGAAGCAGTAGAATGCTCCACAGTGCCCGTAACAGCATTTCAGCATATCCATAACTGTTTTATTTTTGTTGTTCCTTCTTTCTGTGAGTTATTGATCCCTAGACAAAGGATTGGGGAAAGGTAGTCTCTCTGTGTATTTGGGACAGAGGGTGCTGCAAAATAACTTTATACAGAAGCGCTTTGCATCTTTTGAAATACAGCGTCTGAATGATGCAGTGCTTCATAAACCCTTTCTGACTCAACTTCCACAATTTTCCGGTTTTGTTTTGAAGAGTGTGTATGTTTTCTAGCTGACTGTTGTACAGATCAGCAAATCTTCAGTGCATGCTCTGAAAGCTTGGATTTTCTTTGGACGAATTTTCATTACGGCCGTATTGCTGTTCTTTATAACCTAAAGAAAGCCTGCATTCATAAGGATTACTGCATCTGCGAAGGATGAAGAATAAGTAGGAATGATGAACTCCAGTGGTCATGAATGGATGGATTGTCCCGGGATTTGTTCAATTGTCAGTATCTTGTGAAGTATTTGGGCTGCCAAAAAAAAAATGTTAGCTTTGGGTAACATACTCATTTTATTAGAAGCACAGTAGAGTACTTGGAGAAAATGTATTCCAAGATAGCACGTGACGTACTAGTGTATCTCTCTTCTGTGATTGATTTGTTTCTTTCTCACTAAAAGACTGTAACTTTAGATTTTCATTCTACTTTCCACCACTAACTGTGCTTGTCTTATCAGACAAGCCTTATCAAAAAGGTACTTGGAATTCAGAGTGAGATGCTGCATTGTGATATTCCAGGAGCGCTGAAGAAGAAAGACCTTGCTGTACTGGCTGAACATTAGAGTAGATTCTGGAGTCTGAAGTGTTCCCTGTGTTCACAAACATAAATAGTGCTGTGACCAAGAGTTGTGTGCCTTCAGATTCCACCATGCTGCCCCTGTCATGGTGGGTGGTAGTAAATGCAAGTTTTTTCGATGGTGTTCCGCACTTTAGCGGTTCTATCCTCAGTGATGCCAGTCTAAACTAGTTCTAAATACAGTGTTAGTCGGCAGTAGATGGTCACTGAGCACTTGCTGTACTCTTACGTAGCATGCAGCACTTTGCAACGCTCCAGTACTAGACCAGCTAAATAACATCTCACATTACCAATTTGCTCTTGATAGAACAATCTGGTTCAACTACAACCAACACTTTCAACAGATAAAACATTAGAAAGCTAGTACAATGTCATTTAAAATAAAGAATGAGAATGAAATTTTTGGTCAAATGTTTTGCAGCGTATGGGTACCTAGTGTGCCTGGCACTGACTGTGCAGAACAGAACAGAGATGTCTCTTGTGACTGACTGGGGCTTCTGATTCCATTGGTACTAACTGTCTTAGCAACTGCATGAAACAAATATAACACCTGTTAATATTGTATAAAAAATGTAACACTCATATGAGTGTTATTTATTGCACACAGTATTAATATTCTGGTTTGAAGAAGGTTATTTTGCCTTTGAGTTTTCACTATGGAATCTGTTTTGATTGAGTCAACAAGCAGACCCAGGGACTTTCATACAGCTACTGAAGTGGCAAACATTTAGTGGTGCTTTCTGAAGACATCTATAGTTAAAGAGAGAACCTTTCCTGAACAGTATTATGCTAGTGACAGTTCATTACTAAGCACAAGTCTTGAATAAAGAGCCTTTGAATAGCAAACCAAGAGCCTGAAAATAGTAGCTGTTTGAGATACATATATTTAGAGGGAGGGAAGCAAGGGGGAAGAGATTTTTCCCTTGATGAAGACATAGTGCTCTATAATCCATATAGGTGCATAATTTGAATATTGTTTTCTTCAGATTTTCAGTCAAATATTTTTGCATACAGTTGCCATCATTAGGATCTTTGCTAGTGGCAGACTTGAGCACGTAGTGATGTGCTTTTTTGCAGATCTCTGCTAATGTATGTGTGTTCCCTGGTTTGTCAGGAATTGGTGTGACTGCATTCCCTGACATCAGGACATCTGTGATTATTGCTGATAGAAGTTGTTAATTCAGTATTTGCATTTCTGTAGGTATTAGTTGCCCAGCTGTTATCTGTCAGGCTGGATTTGCATTGCTATAGTCATGTCACAGATTTTTTTTTTTTTTATGTTCCTATTTGACAATTTTGATAGGTCACACTGAAGGAACTGGCCTGTACAATACGTTTGTATGAACCGGCTTCCACGCTACTTCTGGCACAGAAAATTGAATAACAATGTCCAATATTACTGCATCCCATGGTCATATGGACTCCTGGGATGTTTCACCAGGTCTTTTGGCAACTACAAAAGCAATGACTGTCACGCTCCAAAAGTGTGCTGGATTAACCTGTGCTCTGCTCGTGCCCACTCTAAGAAAATGCATCATCATCTTCGTGTCAGCATACCTCACCCATGCTTCAGCATTAGCTGCAATAGCCCAACTTGTGCTTCACCTTGGGCTCAAGGATACTGTGTTTCTAGCAGCAATGAAGGTTAATTCCTAGATATTGTGGGAGATGGAGGGTGCCCAAAACAGCGAATGTCTGCATCCTCATACAGTTGACTTGAAAGGTCTATTTTACTCAGTGTTGTCTCTTAGCCTCTAGAAGAGAGCTTGTATGTGGTATGTGGAGCTGTTATCATGTATCGCATCTGTAAAGTTTTCTTCCTTGCTTGTGTTCTTTGGGAACATGACTGCTACTCTCTGAGGGCTCACACAACCATTAAATCCTGTGACGTGTATGCAGGGGAGTGCTATTACTCCATCTTGCAGGTAAGGGGTTGTGGCAAGGAACAAGATCAAAAGCATTCACTGAATCTCTTTTAGTTGTCCCTTTTTGGTGCCTGCAGTTGGGATTGTCTTCTCTTGATGCTCCCAGATATGCTCTTGCGTATCAGTGAAGCTTGGAAAGCTCACTACTCTTGCAAACCAGACCTCTAAATACTTGTTCAAGAAAGCCAAGTCATGCTCCCTTATGAAAAGTGGTTAGTGGTTGTTTGCATCACCCAGAAGCTCTTAGAGACTCAAGCCTGGAATCCAGCTCTGCAGACAGCATGGCTTTGCTTTAAGGTTTTGTCACTCTTGGAAGAGACCTACCTTGCTGATGTCCTTTCCAATTTTTAAGAAACCTGACATGGTCTTAGTGTACAGCAGCCTCCTGTGAGTTGTAACAAGTCCAATCTTAGAGTAAATTCAAAATGTGTGTTGGAATAAGGCAGGATTTCATGTTTGAGCTGTCTAACCCAGTGCAATGTTCTCATGTTCTGCCCGCTAATTTCTGGTAGCGGAGAGACATTTTCTAAAAGCAAACTGAAATGAAGTTTATTGTGCTGCATGTGCGGAGTGGAACCCTTCAGTTAGCTTTAGAAAACTGTTCTGCACAAAAACGTGCTATTGGAATTAAGATAAAGTAATGATAGCAGTAGTGGAGAGAAGAGACAAGTTTGGTTACAGCGTTTTTGGACTCTGCTTCTTGGCAAGTGTGTTTGTCTCTGCTTCTACAGCCTGTAGTCACCCAGCCACCTTCTTCCTCCCTCTCTGAGCTATGTCATGGTGCCTTCCCTGCTCCGGTGTCTGTGGGTTTTGATCAAGGTAAATGTGGAAGCCTGGGTAGATACCCAGAATTGTTTCTAATCTTTTATAACCAATGCCAGAACTGTGGTGGAAGCTTCTTTGGAGATACTCATAAGCTAATTCAGATTTTTCTTTCTAGTGTAGTGATTGTCTTAGCAGCCACAGTACAGAGCCTTTTCTCACTATTGTCACTTTTCAGAAGTCTTGACTTCTTTGAATCCCATTTTAAAAAACTTTTATGAAGCTCTTTAGTTAATTTTTTATAGCAAATTTATTTTAAAGCATAGGCATTACTTAGGGGTTGCACTTAAGACCACTCGGTCTGCCACTGTTGGATTGCAAAGTCTTCAGTCTTGTTGGCATCTCCACAATTTGTCTAGCCTTAATATTTAATAAGCCTGATACTCTGCAAGCTCCAGAGTGAAGCAGTTCTTTTAAAAACCTCCTTGTGCCTTTAAATTCAGAGGTGTGATTGCAACACAGTGTCTGGAGGGTAAAGCAATAATCCTCAATTTTATGGCTCCATACTCTTGTTGTATTAAACATTTTTAAGCAGTTTGCAGAAAGAATACTTTATATAGCACAGCAGGGCCTTGGTTTTGCTCCTGATCCGTGGGAACTACTGCAAGTCTCAGGTTGCCTTTTCAGGAGGGTGAGCATTAAGAGGTAAGTGACTTGACAGAGGCTGCTTGTCCAGGCAGCGCTACAGCCTGCGTGTTCCGGTTGTCCGCTTGATGCCAAGTGGCTCACTGGGACCTCCAGAGGGAGCCGGATGTTGAATGCGCAGGTGACGCATGAGACGCGCAACCAGCATCCGTCAGTGAAATGGCAGCAGTCGAAACTGCAGATAAAAGTCTGCTGATGTGCTAGAAAATAGCAGCTGGGGCTGCTTCACGCAGGCAAACTTGGTTTTGTTTGCCAAAGCCAGGGGGGGGGCGTCTCAGGGAAATACAGTTGAGTAAACTGTTTCAGGCAGCATCTGTGAACATAAGGGCTCTTTCATTTCCAAACTTCTGGTTTGAGCTCTGGTTTTGCCTTTGGATGCACAGGGGTCAATTTTCAGGATTGCTAACTGTCTGCAGGTTCCCACCAGTTGGACTTACTTGTGGTAGCGGAAAGCGTTTATCATATGCACCTTGTATCTCAGATTTGCTAGATCAAGTTGGAGGCTGCTGTTGAAACAGCTGCCTTTTCTGGTTTTTGGGCAGCCTAAACAAAGAATCTGACTTCCTTCTTTCTGCAAACTCTTAGCCAGTAGAAAGTCAGGAACAAATTATTAAAAGTATTTGTCATTACATTGGCATATTTCACCAAGGAAATCCATGCTAAACATAGTAACACTTTGAATTATTCTTGTGTAAGAAGCTGTGTGGCTGAACAGTTGGACTTGATGATCTTAAAGTTCTTTTCCAGCCAAAATGTTTTTATCATTCTATGAAATCGAAAAGCACTGCTCTAAGTTATGTGGTTTGGGAGTTTTCTAGAACTCTTCCAAAAAACTTCTCAGTTTTTAAACACACGGAAGTGGCTTTTTTTAGGTCTCAAAAGTGGTTTTAGCAAGTAACTTTCAGCTGACTTCTAAAGGAAAAAAAAGTAATTTTTTTCCTTTTCCCCTGGAGGCTTGAGTAAAATTTTGATAATTTCTTTTTCTCTTTATTTACGTATGCAAGTTGCAAATGCTTTATAAAGACATCTCATTTTTGTCCTAATATGTGTTTAGATTTTGAACTTGAGCTTGAACTTTAGTATTAGATTTGTTTGTCAGACCTAAGTTGGTGCTTATGCTTCAACACTGTAATTTGTTTTGTTTGCAGTTGATTACTATTCTTTTTTCCGCACCCATCTTGATGAACAACCTGAAAGATAAAACCGTGGGTGCTCTTGCAAACTGGTAATGGCTTTTAAAAGGCAAATTATTAAATAAGAATTCTCTTCTTCAAGTTCAGCATGGACTTTCAATGTCCGCAAAAAACGGAACTTTGTTTATAGCACTTTTGTGGCTTTTTTAACATGAATTGCACAAAGGAGATCCAGAGTCTGCCTATGGGGTGTAAATGAACTCAACTTTAACTTGAGACGTATTAAAACATAGCTTCTGGGATGTAGAAAGTATCACGTTGGGCTGAAAATGCTCTATTGAGCTGGAAGCCTCAAGCAGTGGGATGAAAGGAAAAGTTATTTATCTTCTGGCTTGCAGCAGTAATGGGAGAAACAGGCAAGCCTAGGCTCTGACTGGTTTCTCTTCTTAGCTTGTAAGCTCGGCTGCTTGGAAGAGGATGAGATGCCAGCTGTGTTTCCTGCTGGCTCTGGGCAAGAGCCAGTTACTTATCCTAATGGCTTCCCTAAATGTCAAGGTATACAGAGTGGTTGTACCAAAACTAAGCTTGGTGGAGGCAAAACAGAAGCTTGCAGTGAGGTGCCCTAGACATTTTACCTCCACTGAAGTAAATCTGCAGTCGTTATGTATTGACCACTGATCCAGCTTTTGTGCTGTGAGGGTACTAATAAATGTACATACACTGCCATTTAACCTGTAAATTCATATGGTAACAAATCTTGGATTTGTTACCATAAGAAGAAGTACTTCTTAAAGTTTCAAGAGGTGTTTTTCCAAGCGTCTAGGTAATCATCCATCTCAACCACATTGTCCAAAAGCAATAGTACTACTGTGTAATTTTTTTTTTTTTTTTTAATTAAAAGCTACCTGAGGGTAGCTCTCTCTTGATGAGCAATGTTGACAGATGTAGATTGCACTTTAGTGCAGGGTAGTGTAACCTGGTATCTACACAAACCAATGTTTTTGGGTTTTTTGTGTTAGTTTAAATTATTTATCTGGTACCAGACCTTTCAGCCACATCGCTATTAAATGAGGTACTTTTTTGTGGTTTGGCATGGCAGTTGTAAGTTAGGCAAAATGCACTATATTGTATTGCATGTTGTTGTCTCTGGCACTTGTATTATTCTGTCAAGCATTTTCTTAGTTTAAGAAAAGAGTATCTTTGGAGAAGTCAAAATGAAGTGAAGTCAGAGCTAGCTGATGCTGTGTTTCACTTGAAAAATCTAAATGGAAAAGTAAAAAGAAAAGGCCATGAAGGTTACATCTGGGCAGTAATGTGTCTGGTTAATTAAACTCACATATGCAAAAATGGTAAAGGATGTGCATGGTGAGCATCAGTGCTTGGTTTCATGGCTTGCTTACTCTGTGTGCTACCTCATGCGTGTAGGTGTGAGTCCATTCCTTGTCGTCAAGTTTTATGGGAAGTGGGAGTTTTTCATGCTTCTGATGGCAAATGTGTAAGTTCCCAGGTTTTTATACATACCATGTGCAGGTAATTCTTTTAAAAGCAAGTTAACTTAAGCAATTTTCTAACTGAACTAGTTAGACATAGTTAACCCCTTGTATTGATAAAAATGATGTTATGAGAAACAACTTAAGGAAGTTTGGAGGATATTTTGGTGACACTTATCTGAAGCAGCCCTGAAAGTGCAGTGGTGTGAAGCAAGTGAAATAGAAAGATTCTTCTTTTGGCTTGGTGTCTTCCTGACAGGGTACCCATCCACCTTGGCATGCAAGAATTGCTTTACAGTGATTATTTTGCATATATCCAAACCCAAGATTTTAGTGTGGGGCTGGGAGTTGTTGTGTTGAAACAGTTTGTGTGGAGAAAACCTGCTGGTTCAGTCTGAGAATCTCTTATGTTAAGATATCTCATCTCACCCTCTACTCTGCGCTGGTGAGGCCTCATCCTGGAGTATTGTGTCCATTTCGGGGCTCCCCAGTTCAAGAGAGCCCGGGAACTTCTGGAGAGCCCAATGGAGGGCTACAAGGATGATTAAGGGACTGGAACATCTCTTGTATGAGGAAGGGCTGAGAGACCTGGGGCTGTTTAGTCTGGAGAAGAGAAGACTGAGAGGGGACCTTATCAATGTCTACAAATATCGAAGGGTGGCTGTCAGGAGGATGGAGCCAGTCTCTTTTCAGTAGTGCCCAGTGATAAGATGAGGGGCAATGGGCATAAACTGCAGGACAGGAAGTTCCACCTCAACATGAGGAAAAACTTCTTTACCATGAGAGTGACAGTGCACTGGAACAGGCTGCCCAGAGAGGTTGTGGAGTCTCCTTCTCTGGAGACCTTCAAAACCCAACTGTATGCATTCCTGTGCAACCTGCCCTAGATGACCCTGCCTTGGCAGGGGGGGTGGGCCCGATGATCTTCAGAGGTCCCTTGTCCCTTCCAACCCCAACCATTCTGTGATTCTATGTTTGTTCTTGAGGTTGTATTTGTTTGAGAGAATATGTAAGGGAGAGGAACGAATGGCCAAAGGACAGTAAATAAATAGCTTTATGCACTTCAAATGGCTAGCATGAGAGCATGGTGGTTCTGCTCATGTAAATGAGATCAGCCTTTGGAAGGATGTTTTACTCCTTACCTTTTTCTCTCCTGCCCAAGGGGTCTTGCACCAAGCCCCAGTGGTGTCAGTAGCTGCCCTGGATGTCAGTGGGTCAGATGATGCAGGAATTGGCTACTCTTTATCTCTAATAAATCTGTTCTTGCTAGTGCTTTCCTGGCAACTTTGGACTAGGAGGGAACGTGAAATTATAGGTGCCCAACCATGTCTGTGCCACCGATGAGACATGCTGGGGTTAGATTTGAGGTGGGATGCAGAGGAGAGCTGAAGCAGATATGATTACTCGGGCACCGTGCTGGCACCATTGATGCTAAAAAGGTTGGAAGGGATGGCAAAAATGTCAGGCCAGAGATCTGAGATCTGTCAGGAGTGGGCAAAGACGCATCAGTCTGTAGTGGGAGCAGAGCAAGAAGTTAGTGACTAGGAACTGTAGGGTGAGTTTGGCTGGAGTAAGGTAAAGCTTGTACCAGTTTAGGAGGGAAGAAGGAGGGTGTAACAGGCTGCATAGGAGGTTGGGAATTGCAGCTATGGGACCTCTGGACAATGTGCTGCTTGTAAGCAGGCTGAGCTTTTGGCTGGCTTTTCTTGTCGCAGTTCAAAGTGCAATGTTTCTTCTTCCTCTCTAGCTGGTGGGAATCAGTCAGGAAGACAGAAGTGTCATAAAACTGCTCATGCACTGCAGGCTGCAGCAGCAGTCATTTGCCTGGCTTCTGCAGTTAGTGCTAAAGCAACTGCTTAAATTTTACGCTATATATGAAAGTGGAAAAGGCAGTCTTGGGCAAGTAGTAGTCAATTTTTTTTTTGTTCAGCTATCCATAAGGTTCTAGAAAAGTATTTCCCAGCTTTTTTTGGTCCCTAGCATGTAAGGTGGGATGGACGTCAGAGTAGCTGGGTCAGAGGGTTAAACAGCTGTAGAGTGTGACTGAAAATTGTGGTGTGTTTGTGGGAAGACCATGGCCACTGAAGTGCCCGTGCTCAGAGCAGTCACCCAGAAAGCTGAAACAGAGGGAACATGTGTCTCTGCTTTGGGAGACGTCTGTAAGTGTTAGGTTGCCCCTAGGAGATAGAATAGATCTTCTGTCGAGACTGTGTTTGAAAGTTGCAATAACAAGACTTCTGTGGTCAGACATAATGATCACAGAAAGCCTGTTGTCATCTTGCCACTGCTTCTGTCTTTTGGGTCAGTGCATTTCCCTGTAATCCACAAACCATCTTGTTTACAAGTGCTGGTTGGTCTGCCCACAGCTACAGAGCATGGGTTTTGCCTCAGCAAAAAAGATTTCCTTGAAAATTTGGTCAACTTGAAACCTTTGTCCGTGCTACAGGTAGGAGGCTGTGTTGTTAGTAAATGGATGGGGCTGGGGGCAGCAAGACCTTTGGGAAGAAAGAAGAACTGGGAAGTTCTCCTCGAGACAGCTGAAAGCCTTTCTGATGCAGATTGTGGTTCATTCATCTCATTCACCTTGCTCAAACTTCTTCCTTTTTTTTTTTCCTCCCCCTAAGACTTTGCTTGGGCCCTTGTCCTAATCAGAAGCTCCCAGAAATGTGTTTGGGGTTTTTTTTGTTTGTTTTGGGTTTTGTTTTTGGTTTGTTAGCTTTTTTTTTTTTTCAGGATGAAGGCATCCACACATGTCCATCACTTTAAATCTCCTTCAAATGAGCAAAGGCCTGAGGCTGGGATGCAAAACTCCTCATAGCCAGAAAACAGGTTTATTTATAGTTAGCAGCTCTCCTTGTAGCTATTGTGAGGTCTTTGAAACCGAAGCTATGCCTGTATTTCCTGCTCCTTCTCCCTTCATCCTCTCCTTATGTCAAACTTTGCTGACATTGTCATTTAATTTTGAAAGAGATTGCTGCTGCTTAACTAGTTCCAATTGGGTTGCAAATTGAAGCCTGACTCCTTGCAATGACAGATTAATAACTCCTGCTGAAGCTTTCCAGTACGTTTTAAGGGGAAAATAATTATTGCCTGGGCTTTTTTCTTTTAAACAGGGAAGCTTCACTTCTTGATAGTGCCTGAGCTAGGTGATATTACTGTAATGCTTTTTGTAACAAGTGGCTTGACATGATTTTTTTTCAGACTCTGAGCCTGTGGCCTCCTGTTTGACATATGCCGAGCGTTTCTAGCATGCATATGCAAATGAAGAGAAAAGCAATAAGAAAACACAACAATTAAATAGGAAGTTTTCTGTTATATACCATAGAGCTGCTGCTTCTTCTGCTGTTTGTTCTTCTCGAGTGCCTGCCAGTGTGGTCACCAATGTGCTTGGGGGAATCTCAGTTTTGGGGTTTTTCCTCATCTGGCTTAGAAGTCTGCATTGAAAGAAATGCTTCGGTTCTGCTCCTGCTAAAGGGGACTGGGACCAGTTCCAGTTTGCACCCTGTTAGTGAGTTATTTCTGTATGGGGCAAGGAAAGGGAATCGCAGCGAGGCAGAGATTAGTGTCTTTGTGGTTGCCCATCACTGCTCATGCCTCTAGGAACATGTGTGGTGTTGGTATGTGTATGGTTTCACTGCTTTGGGGTTTATAGCTAAGAGGGAATACTTTTTTTTTTTTTAAATATAAAGAGTCTTTTAAATGTTATTTTTAAAATATTTAACAGCAAATGCTGTGTTAAATCTGTGTTGCATGAAACAATGGTTATGTGGTAAACTAATTTGAAAACATGTGAGTTGAGATCAGTTGCAGACTCTGACCTTCTTTGAAATCTCTAACAAATACCTGTGCCTTTTATAACTGTGGTATCTTATTTCTAAGTTGAGAGCATCTCTTTAAATTGTCTTCTGTGTCTTGTCTGAGCTTCTCTGCTGAGTCACTGCTGAGGTTGGGAATTGGGTCAGGAACCTTGACTCACAGTCCTGTGCTTGGACTAGAGGCCACATGTTCTCACCACAGGACAGCAGTTTCTTCCAGGGTTGAGCCTTAAGTTTATGCTGTTCAATATATGGTGTGGGGTTGTAGTTTGTTGTGGTGTTTTTTTGGTGTGTGGGTTTTTTTTCAACTCTGTCTTTTCTGGATTTTAGATTCTATGGGAGAACACAGGGAACAATTTTTCTTCCTGATTATCATTTTGCCACATCTTTATGATGATGTTTCTGTGGTTGCCATCTTGCTAATAACGTCTATTCTTCCCTCCAAATTATTTGGAAGGAACTAATTTTTTGGGAGTTATAACTCTCCTGTGCAAATGTGAAGCTATATGTGAAACTTAATAATTCTTCAGAAATTAGCTATTGACATTTCAAAGCAGTCTTCTGTGTAACTGTCTCAGTAGTTGTATTTTTAAATTATCTTTTTCTACCTTAAGCCTGTTCTTTAACCCCATCATCAGAGGGTAGATTTCGACTAGATGTAAGGAAGGAATTTTTCACAATAAGGGTAGTGAAACCCTGGCCCAGGTTGCCCAGAGAGGTGGTAGATGCCTCATCCCTGGCAAGATTCAAGGTCAGGTTGGACAGGGCTCTGAGCAACCTGATGTAGTTGAAGATGTCCCTGCTCCTTGCAGGGGGGTTGGACTAGATGACTTTTAAAGGTCCCTTCCAACCCAAACTATTCTATGATTCTGTGATCAGGAAGAACATGCATTAGAGAATAAAGCATATCTGCCTGCTTCCGTAGTTCGTAATTTTTTTTGACCATTTCACTACACAGTAATTTAAAAATACAATTACTGAGTATGTAGATCACAAAAACATGACAGGACCTGAAAGAGAATTAGTTCCCCTAGGAAAAAGCAGAGCAACTGTTAGTCAGAAGGAATTTCTGACCATCACAGATGCTCGTGTGGGTTTTTTTGGAACCCAAGGCTTGTGAGAAGGCAAGGGTGTGCACGGTACACACGTGTCTGGCAGCACAGAGCCAGCAAGTTAATTTGACATTTGGTTCTACACAGTGTCCCAGTAACTTTTTTGAGTAATCTATTTATTTAAATTCAAAACTATGCTTAGTTTGGCTTATTTAAAAAGTGAATAAAATGCTTATTACAAAGATGCCCTTGATAGCATACTGCTACGTTTGCCTACAAGGAAGAATTACCAGCTTGTTTACTGTCTTTTAACTTCCTTATCTAAAATAGCCCTAAGGCAATGACAAAGCATGACCTTGAATCTGTTGTTCAGAATTTCAGGTTCTGGATATCCCCCAAATTTCCTTCAGACTTAAAGAACTGTTATCACCTGTGTGGTGGGTTGACCCACCAAAACTGCTCTATCACTCCCCCTCGTCAGCTGGACAGGGGAGAGAAAATACAACAAAATGCTTGTGGGTTGAAGTAAGGACAGAGAGATCACTCAGTAATAACTGCCATGGGCAAAACAGACTCGACTTGAGGACATTTGTCTAATTTATTAGCAATCAAATCAGAGTAGGATAATGAGAAAATAAAACCCAAATCTTAAAATACTTTCCCCCCGCCCCTCCCTTCTTCCTGGGCGTAACATCACTCCTGATTCTCTACCTCCTCCCCTGAGCAGCACAGAGGGATGGAGAATGGCAGTTGCGTTCAGTTCATAACATGTTTTTTTGCTGCTCCTTCCTCCTCATAGGGAGGACTCCTCA
>NW_010558334.1:0-4637 GCF_000687285.1 Phaethon lepturus | reverse complement strand
CAGGGCTCCAGCTCGATCACTCTCTATTTTATGTGCGCTAAAGGTAATAAAATAACCGTTTCTAAATTTAACTAGCCTTACATAATGCAGCTATTTATTATGTCAAGCTGCTGTTTACAATGCCCGGAATATTGATCACTATGAAAAATGCAATGCAGCTAGGGCTCAAATAAATTAATGCTACTGTTTTCCTTTCTTTTTGTTTAAAGGATCAATCAAAGGTCTAATTTGTTCTCGTGAATTCACCTCTGCAAAGCATGGAAAGCACCAGGCAGTGCATTGTTTACTGTCATTCAGGCTCGCGTGCAGCACTCGGCTCAGAATCTGGGAGAGGATGTGTAAAGATGACAATTTGTTCATTATCCAAACCATTGAAAAAGGCAAATAAAGCATACTGACCTGCTTTATTCCAAATCAGGTCATTTTAAAATTTTTTTTTCTCAGCTATAAAGCAGCATTGGCAACCACTTAAGAATTCCAGCATTATGACTTTACATCATCATTATCACCTACGGTAGATTATGAATAGGTATTTTCTTACAATAGCACATGAAGCCTGAGAAAATGAAAGATGTTTTCCTATTCTTTAGGCCTTTGGGGGTAAAAAGAGGGATGGAAAAAGAGAATTAAATATTAACAGAGCGAATAGATCACTAAGCAAAAAACAATTAAATAGCACAGCATCCATTCAACAATAACACCAAATCATGATGCAACTGCTGAGCGTGGGGTGACATACTAATCATGGATTAACGGGACTGATTTGTGTCTCATGAGTATTCATGGGCAAAACCTGATACGTGCAAACTGATCTCGGGGAAATATGTTTTGTGGGAAACATGAGGTTATACTAGTGTCTGAGCAAAATGATGATGGCTTTTCTTGACTGTGCCTTAGGGAGAAAGGAAATATTTACCTTTTTATCTCCTACTTTCTTTTTTCATGGAGTTGTTTTCCTCCTCTCTACAAAATGAGACACAGGTTTTTTCCCACCTACCTGCCCATCCTTGTACTTGCCTGTACAAATACATGTGATCATAAAAAACCACTCCCATCATTTGATGTCACCCAGGAAATCAAAGGTTAGAGTCAACCACAGAGAATGCCATCGTGGGCAACGTGCCCCCAATGGCATTCAGTAGCCAGTGTTTCCGAAGATGAATCACCCCTATAAACAGAGAATGAGCTGGTGTAAATCCAGCTCCGAACCAGATGTGCTGTCAGCAGTTGCAAGTGGCTCATTACATGGGAAAGGGGCCAAGGGACAGCAAATAGAAAAATGTCCTGCCTTGGTGGCGTTGAAGGTGGGAGCGTCTTTTCTGTACCATTAGAGCTGCCTGGCTTGGCTTCAGTGCAAAAATCGCTGTCAGTCATACAGTACGACACAACCTTTTTTTCTTCCAGTTACCTTCAGCTCAGGATGTAGGAAAATTAAAAACAGTAATGGGCCAAGCTATGGCCTCTTGGAGAAATTTCCCTTCTAGACCAGAGAAGACCCCAGGAAACCAAGGAGTCCAACTAGTCCCATGTTGAGAAAAGGTCAAATATACTAAATAGCTTTCTCTTTACCCACTCCATGAGGGTGAAGAAGGTCACACCCACTCGTGGAAAGCCACAGAGCTCTGCAGCTCTTCCAGGATCAGTCCTGTCTCCTGCTCCTACTGCTCCTGGGCCTTGCATCATGGCACTGGAACTCTTCTGCTGGCCTCCAGCCACTGTTGAAGCCATCAGGTAGCAGATACAAGAGGATTAGAGCTGCCCAGGCCCCCTTAACTCCTGGGATCAGGCGCCAATGTGCCTTCTCTGCTCTTCGTTCTCCACTCTCGCATTCTTCGCTCAGCATCCACCTGCCTTTCCCCAGTCTCCCTTCAGCCCCAGGAAGGAAAACCATCTCTAATGGTGCCTGAACACCAGCTATTGCCATGTAAGTAGGGGGCCATGTGCTTTGTGCAAACGACTCTTGGGGAATAATCCTTTGCAATATTTTCCACTAAACAACTACTCCAAAACAAGGAGGAGGACACCCATGACTTCAGCGTCACTGAGGAGGCCATTGCTAGGTATCCTAAGGCATCTGACTTATGTAGCTCCAGCCCTGGTAGAGCAGACTGGTTTCTGTTCCCCATTTTACAATTTGGAAAGTCCCCAATTCATCCATCTACATCCTCATCTCTGACGTCAATCAACAATGTTGGTGCAGGACTGTTCGGTAATTATGAGATTGCTCTTCTCAATCAGCCTCTGAGCAGTTGTCTTCCTTTCAGCACAGTGAAAAATCCAGCAGCTAAGGCAGGACATTTTTATAATCTTAATGGAGCTCGTACTTTAAAGTTTGAAGGAGCTTAAACACTGGGAAAGCCCCTGTGGAAAATCCAGTGTTTTTATATGCAAGTCAGGTTTGTGGTTGTATATTAGCTGTTGTTATTTTCAGTAGCTGGTGTTTCATTTCTGTTCAGAAGCAAATGTAAAAAAGCAAGTGAGCAGTTTATAATGAAATAATCAATGCTGGTGGTGAATTCGCTGGTGCCTGTGCACTTAGCCTTGCCTGTGATCAGAAATTTCTCTTGGGGGCAGCATTTCTTACAGAGATGGATGGATTTATTTTCCATCTTCAAAACGTTTACCAGCACATCTAGATCTCCTGCTCCAGCCGTACTGCTGGTCGAGGGCCAAGAGCTCCCCCGCCTAATACCGGCAGGGGAGAGCAGAAGCACCGTGAGGTGGAACAGTAACCCAAAGACAACCCAAAGGCTGGCCACTGTCCCTCTCCCTTCCCCTGAACGTGCCCCGTCCCTTAGCAGCCCTGGGTGGGACATTCATGAGGAACTTGCAGTCCACCCAGCCTACCCTCCACGGGGCTTCAGAGCCCCTCTGTGCCCCCAGAGTGGGCTTCACGGGAGCACCAAAGCTCAGGCTACCTGCAGTGACACCAAGCACCAGGGGATAACTAGTGCTGGTGATATCTGAAGCCATGTCCCCACAGCAGATGATGTGTATGGAGTTGACTTTAGGCTGCCGAGAGCCCTAAGTCACCCAATGTCTGCCCACGCTGCTCTGCGTCCTGCCCTAAGCCTTCAAGGGGCTTGTTTTAATGGTGTGGGATACCGACAGGTCTGCTGGTCAGTAGGCTGGGGACCATGCCAAGGTGATGGAGAAAATGCAGCCAAGTCCTGCTCTGGGTAGGTCAGACGCAGGAGGCTGCCCCACACACATGCCAGGAGGTTACAGAGCTGTAAGTGTTTAATTGCTTTCCCCACATCAGTGGGTGAAAGCAGGTGAATGAAGCCCTGCAAGGTGGATGGGAGAAGCAGATGCAGTGTTTGCTTTAATGCTCAGGGCTCTTAAACCCTGCTAGTTTCTCAGGAGCATGGACCCAAATTAGGTGAAAAATATAGCTGAGGATAGCTAATCAACTGCATGGCTGTTAGCAGTCTGTGAGGATTCAACTCTCCTGTGAACTAAACATGAAGAATATGGTTGAGGTTCAACATCTTGGAAAGAAAGTGTTGATGAGTGAAGGACTGAAGAAACCAAGCAGTACATTGTGAGAGAGATGAGAGTACGAGCAGAAGGGTGTTCCTGCAGGGAACAGTCCCAGAAACCTGGATGATTACACGGCACAAAATAAACTGAGGAGCTTTACATCAACGAAACCTCACAAAACTTGCCAGGTGGGATGTCAACGAGTTCAGTGTTTATCAGCAAAGCCGTGGGGACAGTTGTGCTTATAAGTTAGTCTGACATGGGAGCTCCAAAATAGACGCTTCTGAAAGCAGGCAGAGATAAACCCAGGCCATTTTTAGAAACTGTCCTCTTCTTTTTATTCTTGTGTTAACTCCAGATCGTCTGGAAACTGAGGTGACTGATTTTCATCTTGCTTGTGCGACCATAAATCAGAAGCAAATTTAGCAAAGGCAAGAAGGTGATGTGGATGTAGTGGGCTGGAATGCCTAAGAACCGTCTTTATTGTTATTATTAAGCTATAACTGCATGTGGGACTATAAATCAGCCCACCCTGCTGATCATAGAGTGTAGGTAGCAGTACACTTTCCCAACCAGCCTGAGACTGGTAGGGTTTTGTGGCAACCCACACTAGTGGATGCCTGAGCTCCTCCTCTGTTAGGAAGCGCCACGGCTCTTTGCTTCCCGTCACTGATGTGTCTGGGCCGCTAAAACCCCTCTGCTTTCTGCCCTGATGTCCAGATCTTGTTCCTGCCTGTGTTTTGCAGTGCTGCTCTGAGCAGGCAGTCTATTCTGCAGACTTTTGGGCTTGTTAAAGACAGCAGCTTTTCACAGGGGGAACAGAAGACCTTCCTGCAGAAACAAAGCATTACATGAATTATGTTGGATGTGGCCGGTTACCTTTACTCACTGTCCCTAGGGTTGGGAGGATGAGAATCTTACTGCAGAGATGTGCACTTCTGTTTGGTGCTGTGGAAGATGCTTCTGGCCTTATATTCCTCTCCCCAACCATCCATCATAGGGAAATTTCCTCTCTTTTGTCTTCTTGCTGGGAATCTCACCATTCCTGGTGTGCACAATGCTTCCTGCTCATGCCAACAGCATCAGGGATCTAATCATATCCGAGTCATGGATGTGATCACTCCTATCATGGACTTCCCGAGGGCAGACTTTGG
>NW_010558333.1:11165-11377 GCF_000687285.1 Phaethon lepturus | reverse complement strand
GTGTCGGGGAACGTGCGAGGCCCCGGGGCCAGGGGCGGCGCGCGAGGGGGAGACCCTGGTGCTTTGGAACCAAAGCTGGTTTTGAGAGCGCTGCTGCCCGCGCCGAGCTGCCGTGCTCCTGCTGCCGGAGGCAGCGCTGGCGTGCTGCCCACGTCCAGCTAGGAGATGCGACCCTCGGGGGAGGGCTGTATCAGGGGTGTGCGAATGGAGGG
>NW_010558333.1:5938-11094 GCF_000687285.1 Phaethon lepturus | reverse complement strand
CGGTGGAGGGTGAGATCAGGGATGTGGTAATGGAGGGCTGGGGTAGACTGCACGGAGAGAAATGAGTAAATATTTTCTATTATCCCTCCATAGCTTTATCCCCGTTAACGATATTGATTGTGGAAAGTGAAGGTGAAGTATACGATTTTAAATACAGCTGTTGCAAGTCATAATTCAAATAAGGACATTTCAAACATGTCTGAAGCATGGCAGCAGCAATCAGCAGCACAGAGCCACTTGGAAATATGGCCACTAACAGTCTTCTGAAAAGCGTAAGGCAAATTGCCAGCTAAATAAGAGCTAGAGGAGCACCACGGCCTGCTGTGTTTTCCAGAGTGGCCGGTGATGAGTTTGTTCATGGTGTCCTTTGGAGAAGGAAAAGCATTTCCCACTGGCTGATTTCTCCCAAGCCGCTGCCCCACAAGCTGCCGCCGCTGCCTCCCAAGGCTGCGGAGGCGAAGGGACGGAGTGCCGGAGGCAGCGCTGCCTCCCCCGCCGGTACCCTGTCCTGCGCCGCTAATGACGCTAATGACGCCGCTCGGCTCCTGGCCAGGAGCAGCAGCTGATGCCGCTATTGTTTCTTGGACAATAATACAGATTTTAGACTTACTAGTCACGGAGACATTTTTCTTCCTCTCTTCCTAGTGCAGCATAAGCTACTTTGGCACCCCAGGGACAGGCTTAGGCACAGCTCTGCAGCGGGTTTGGTGCTGTGGCGGTGAACCTATGACCCTAGCACTGCTGTGGACATGCAAGTAAATTCAGAGGGACCAAAGGTAATTCTGGGGCTCTGCGTTTTCTGCTCATCAGCTCTGCTTCAGCATCACAGCTACACCTTGTGCCTTTAGACTTAGCTCAGTTCCCACTTGCCAGGAGGTGAATGAAGAAAAATGTCAAGATCTGCAAATGTAGCTAGACCTCAGGGTGCTGCTTCCCCCACCAGGGTGAAGAGCAGGGCTCCTCTGGGCTTGTTCACAGCAATTATAAAATGAACCATGTGAAAAACCCTCTGGAGTAACTCAGCAGCTCTCGGTTCGCTTTGTAAGTGCTGGAAATTGTCCTCGGGTGTTTCAGAGGGGCCTGACGTGTGACTCGTTACCGTATGGGGTGTGTGTTTGGCGTTGAGGTAAAGCACCGGCTCTACCAGATTTGAAGGTACTGTGAACATCAGTCACCTTTAAGGCATAATAATGTTTTCTCCTTAAAGATCAACCGTGGGTTTTGTACCTACTAAAGTCAATGGGAGTTTCGTTGGTGCGACCATGCTTATGTAAAAATACTACTGAAGAGACAATCATTTTGAGGTTTTGTATTTTAAAAATGTAAAACAAAAAGACCTCCCTTTCTACAAAGCAATAACATGTCAGAGAACCGTAGACTTATAACCAAGGATCTATACCAAAAACCTGTAAAGGGAAAAGCTAACAAGAGGTTGTAAGAAAAGGTCGATGAAGCTGTACAAAAGGGTAAATATTCTGATGGTTTCCTCCCAAATGCATTGATATTAGCTTCAGAAAGAACTCTCCAGGTATGTCTGGTGCTCAGTTTTCCAAGTAAATACTGCTTGTCTCTGCTTTTAATCCAATGTAAGACCACTGGCTGAAGGGCTGAGCAGTTTGTGAAATTCCACCTAAAATTTTCAATCTTTTTCAGTGAGAATTCATTCAGGCTGTAGAGCTGGAACAATTGCTGTTTCATTATATAAAATGAGAACATTAAACTTGACAGCAATTCCAGGGCATAAAATTTCAGCAGAGCCGTGGAAGCGGTAGAGCAGCTATCTTTGACCTTTGGTCCATCATAAATGGGGAAAGAGATGTTTGTCTGAAAGGGGGAAAGTATCATACTTCTGGAGGCTGTTGCTGCTTTTATTAATGCAGCAGCCTCCCGGTCAGCTGTGCTCCTCCACCACTGGCTTGTGGGGCTCACACACCCAACAAGGAGGTATACTGAGCGCTATAAGGGTGGAGCGGAATATTGGAGGCAGAAATGCCAAAATAGGTCTGCACCAAACCCTCCTGAGGGAGACAAGTGGGAAGAGCACCCAGATTAGGCATATTAGGTGTATAAGCTATACTGAGTAATCAGCATGATATGGCAAAAAGGAGTCACCAAACAGGGCTGATGAGTGATTTGTGCTGAGTGAGCATCAGTACCGAGCCAAAGGTCTGAGTAAGTACTACCTCTGAGTCCTACTTCAAAGAGATGTTTCTAAGAGCCTTGAGGAGCTGGGCACAGCAAGTGTTAAGGAAACACAAAGTACCAGAGACTTCTGATTTAGCTTAGGGTTGAGGTAGGTCCAAGTTTCAGGGTATAAATAACAAAGGAAGATCTAAATCTGTAATATCCTCTGCAATCCTCTCTTTTTCTCATAGCTGAAGAAGCTACTGATAATGTTTTGCTTGTGCTAATCAAAACCTCATCGTACTCCATCCTGGTCCTCTCTTCTTTTGCTCTCCAAAAGGCACTCGTTGTCCTGTCTGACTGCCAAGCATCTAAGCAGCTTTTCACACTGACTCTGTACTCGGGAGAGTGAGGAAGCTGTATTTTCATTCACAGCTTCAGAGCATCCTCCTGGTAGGAATACAGTTTTCTTGGGTGCTGCATGAGTGTCCCCTCGGTACGCTCGCTGTGATGTCCCGTTGCTGTCAGAGCAGTGGTACTCCTATCACTGACCTATGAGTATGCTGTGATTTAAGGGTTTTTTAAAGCCCCACAGCTTGACCCAGGCAGCCAAAATGGAAAAAAATAACTCCAACAGTTTTGCTGCCTCTGCAAGGAGAGAGCAAGGAGAGGCATGGGTCACCCTATGGAAATGAGGCCAAGACAGACAAAATGAAGCAGCAGGCTCAAAAAATCTGCAGTGCTTAGTATGGGTAACATTTGCCAAGTGTTCCCAGCGCCGTGTAGGCAACCTGACCTGTGGCCCGCGATTGTGCGAGGTGCGTGCCAGCAAGGGCGATGCCGCAGAGCAGCCAGTCACCTCGGTGGTCTTTGGAAAAGTCCTCAGCCACGGCCGAGCCTACTGCCATGTTCCACGCCCACGCGCAATCTTGGCACTGAAAGTGACGGTGCATGAACCCAAGGCCCGAGGAGGAGGTCCGTGAGCTCGTCAGGCTCAGAGCACACTGACGCAAGGCAGCAGCTCCCAGGAAACACCTGCTTGTGGGTCCCGGGAAGGCCACCATGCACCCATGCGAGTGGGGACCCCTTGGCCAGCCCCGCTGCTGCCGTGGGTGCTGCTGGCACCGTCCCCCAGCAGCTCCCAGCCCCTCTCCTGGCTTGCTGCTAGTGGGACACGGTGGTGATTCCTGCTCCTCATCTGCTAAACCTGCAGAGCAAAGATAATCCCCTTTCCACTTACACGGTGTTTGAGTGGCCTGGTGCCCCGAGGGAATAAAGCAAAGGATGTGGGGAGGTGCGGGGCAGGGGGAGACGGCTTTGCCACCCGAAGGGGGAAAGCAAGGGAAACTAGTTAAAAAGAATTTAAGGCAAATTTTTGACACCAGACCTACTTCAGAGGAGCCATAACCTGGTGCCTTGTGTTCCTGCAAATTCTGTGAGCATTGAAACCGGTGAATTTGAAATTTTCCTAATAACACATCAAATATTTCACATGGTGCTAATGACAGATGTAATATCACAGTTAAAATAAATAATTGGCACTTTTAAAAGCACTATGTTATTTCAACTGTGTTCTTATGGTTCAGATGTTTCTATGGAATAGTCGTATTTTCTTCTGACACCTTTACAAGTTGGGTTCAAAATGTATCATTACGAAATATGGTCAGATGCATTAAAATTATAATTAAAAAATTGCTCTTCACCCTGACGTGAAAAATTTAAGGCTGGTACCAAGGAAGAAAGTACTTTTACCTATTGGATAAAAGGAAAGCAGTGTATTATTCTAAAAGTGAATTATTTGTCGAGAGTTTATTTTATAATGGTATAATGACATTTGTGGACCCTAAAACAGAAATATTAGCCCTCACAATTAATTAGCTCTTAAAGAGAATTTTGCACACCCACATTATGAGTTACAGTCGCCTGTTTCTGGGTTCACAGTGGGGACACCGGAGGGGAAGCAGAGGAAAGCAGTGTATTATTCTAAAAGTGAATTATTTGTCGAGAGTTTATTTTATAATGGTATAATGACATTTGTGGACCCTAAAACAGAAATATTAGCCCTCACAATTAATTAGCTCTTAAAGAGAATTTTGCACACCCACATTATGAGTTACAGTCGCCTGTTTCTGGGTTCACAGTGGGGACACCGGAGGGGAAGCAGCCCCCCCCGAAACCTGTGCGAAGGCTCCCGACTGCCTTGGCAGCAGCACTGCGGGTGGCGGGGGCCCTCGCTGCGCTGCTGCTCCCCGAGGCCGCTGCGAGCTGCCGCAGCCCCTGCTCCTCGCGCGGGATCCCTCCCTCTGATGTCATGGTTTTGCAGGAACCCTCTCCATAGCATTACAGTCAGAACCGTATAAAATGTGCAAAGTCAGGGTTTTTTTCCATGATCACCAACTAAAAAAATAAGAAAAGGGATGTTGCTCTAAAAAGGTTGCACAAAAAGGTTAATTGTGAAGGGACTCAGTGTGGGAAATACGAGCTTGAGCAGCGGTTCTCCTAGAAAGTCGGAGAGGATCAGGACTGACATGGCTCCGAAGCCATAACCAGCAAACCAGTGTGAGCCAAATGGTCTCAAAGGGGAGAGGCGGTCACAACCCAGAGAATGCAGAGAGCCAGAAGAGGGTGCTACGATATCTAATTATCCAGAGAACTTATTTAAATAACTTTGTTTAATATTTCTCTGATGGGCCTGTGAAGCCCTCCATCTGTCATGCACACAACCCAACTGCTCCCAACTGGGCACCAGTTTAAATTCGGTTACCTCAGGGGTCGGTGGGACCCCAGCCGTGCGACACGTGTTACCGAGCTAATGCGGTTTGGGTTGGAGAAGAAAATGCGGGATAAAGTTACCATGCTGAGAGCTGTAGGCTGTGTGGAAAACATCTCCCTGGCCCCCGTCGCTTCCCTGGTCACCACCACCTGCTTTACACCAGTTGCACCCTTTACTGCACCGATGGCTTCAGCATTTGGAGGCGAGGTTTAAAGGGAGGCAAGGGACTGTTGCTTAGTTGCTCCATTTTTGCTCGTCG
>NW_010558333.1:547-5864 GCF_000687285.1 Phaethon lepturus | reverse complement strand
TCGTGTAGCGTTATCTCCAGGTAGTTACGCCTCATACAAGCAGTGCAGTTGCAGAGATGCTGTGGTGCACTGGCCGTAGCCCAGATAACAACAGAGATGGCTGCTTCGCAGCTCATGATCCCTCTCAACGCATCAAATTTAAACCTTCACCTGACCGAGAGTGCCATAAAATGTACTCATAAGACTTACATTATTCATTGCTTCAGAAAGTGCCAAATACAGGAGGGTGGGACGAGCGCCTTTGCAGATGGGGAATTACCTTTCCCTGCTGCCAACCAGGCAGGTGCAAGAAAGGACGGACAGCCCCGGTCCCAGTGAGGACACGACACAAAAGCCGAAGTCAGGTGCATTTATAAATAGTTCCTGTAGGTGCAGGCTTCATGTTTCTCCTCCCTGGGAGGAGAAGAAGCCGCAGAAAAAGCCCTAGTCCACCGAGCACCTTGCACTGGTGCACTGACTCTACAGTCTATTAGCAGGAATTCTGGAAACTGAAATAAGCGCTGAATTAGCCAGTTGCCGCTGCTGCTAGCAAGTCACTGCTGAGGGAGCAACCAGTGTTTTCAGTGCGCAAGGAGGAGCTATGGTTTCCTGTCCTCAGGAGCTTTGCCACACAGACAGATAAAACAAGTCAGGCACAAGATGTACCCTAATATTGTTTGCATGCCAGAAGCCTCTGCGCAGTAATTACAGAGATGTCTAGAAGCGTCATAATTATTAAGAGCTGTCAGCGTTTCCATTACAGCCCCCTTCGTGCACGCAGTGAGCCTCAGGCGCCTGAGGCCGCGGTGGGCTGGGAGGCTGCCTGCGGACCGCGGGCGCGTGTCTCGGCTCCATCGATTCGGCCGCCCGGGCTTCCCCCGGCCACCCAGGTGCTCCCGATGCACCCGGCGCGGCAGCCGCTCTGCGCTGGGGCGGGGAGAGACTTAGCTCTTCCCAGTTGTGTTTTAATGGTACGCTCAGTCCTCGCGGACCTTGAAACGAATTATAACAAGGAAAGACGCTTCTAGAGGACACCAGCGTGGTGCTGAGGACATCACATTAAATCGCAGGTGCTGGGTCTGAGAGCTTGAACTGCTCCCTTCACACAGGCCGAGCGGCACTGTGCAGCGGCGCTTTCCAAACAGAGCGCTCACAAAGCAGCAGTGGAAGTTGCTGGGAAACATTTCAAAAGCTTTTACTTTTTTTTCCCAATTTTTTGCGAAGTTTTCCAGTTTAGAATTTTTAAGAGCAAATGTAAAAAAAAAATCAGCGAACTTTTTTCCCTGCTTTTGTCAGAAAGTTTTATTATTGACACACATTAATACTTCATAGGAAAAAGATGTTGCCTGGTTCAGTCCGAACTGTTCTCCCCCATCCTCTGACCTCGCACAAGATTCACAATCTTCTTCCAAAGGTGGAAATCTTCTATTACCGTTTCTTGGAGATTATTCTAATGGTGCAAAGGGTTATTGGCACATGGCACACTATGCAATGTTTTTATGCCAGTATTATATAAACAGAAGATCTGGAGATACAGGGTGAAAATAGAGTGGCTTTTCTTGCAGGACATAATGTTTCTATTCCCATTCTGTTACAGCTCACGCTTGAATAAATATGATTTGATGCATACTACCTTATGAGGCTAGTATTTTAAACACATGTTAAAATAGACTTATTAAAAAAGTCTGATTTATTGTTCTTGTTCTGTTTGTTCCTCCTGTGCGTCTAAATGCAGCTTTCTCTCCATAGAAATTTGCACTGATAGCAAAGCTAGTCAGTGGAAGAAAAAGACTCAAGATATTAAATATTCTAGGGCAATACGTGGCAGATAAGATGCTATTGAAGCTAGCAAGTGTGTTAAATACCATGGAGACATAAACAGAAACTGCAGGCCCTTTTCCTTTCTGGTCCGCAGGGGAGACACAAGCATGGTGCGGATCTGTGGAGTCTCTCTTCAGCATCACTCAGAGCATCGCACCGACTCCAGCACTCACACGCACCCCAGCAGGGATTTGCTGTCGTCTGAGGGGACCTGCTTTCATTACTTCAGTAAGTCCAAAATTAACAGGAAAATTAGAAGCTGATAACCAAAAGGCATCAATCTGAAAGTACGACGACACTCACTAGCTTAGAGAAATAATAAGTATTAGAAATCCCTTTCAGATTGCTCGGGGGAGAAGCGGGGGGAGTTGTTTGTGCTTTGAAATGCCGTGTTACTTTGGGGGCAGATTATATATTTGTCACTGGTGAACAACTGCCTCAGCAGAGTGACTTCCATCTGTCAGCGCCGCTTGCTGCATCAGGATCCGACGCCCGGCGCTCGTGGGGGCCGTTCCTAGTCCACGGCTGCGAAGCGAGGGCACAGCCACCCTGCCACGTTTCCCGGGCTGGAACACCAGCGCCCGGGTCCGAGGGCCGCTGGGCGCGTGCAGGCAGACGTGAGGGCTACCTGCGCTTGTCCGGCGCCGGCTCTCGGCAGGCACCGCCTGGGGAATTGAGAGGCAAAGACATCCGCAAGTGTCCGTTTCAGCTCCGCCTAATTGGCTGTGGCCTTTCAATCAGGCACTTCATGAAGACACTTAGGAGTGTGCCTGCTGCTCTTCTGCATGGGCAAACTGGAGATGATTTGCGCCACAGGTTAAGAAGGGATGGGCCACCCCCCTGCCATAATCAGCCCTCATCAATCACCGCGTTCAGCGTGGACACAGAAGGGCTGAAGCGCGGCTAACAAGACTTTGTCAGTTAAAAGCTACAGCTGAGGGTATCACAAGTGTTAAAACGCTCTATTTACTATACGTGAAGGTAAAGCAATCTATATCCCAATCGCTGGAGTCATTTGAGGCGCACGGGTTGCTGACAAGTGTGGATGGACAGATATGTAAAGATGATGCGTCATGAGCTCTGCTGATGAGTTTACAGCAGAAGCCTCTGAATTCACATCAAATGTGTCAAAGGGTGACAGAACTACATCACACAAACTCTGGCAGTTTAATTTGGTGTCAGCTATTAGTGTTGACTTTCAGCACTATTGCCGCTCAGTGTTTCTGCCAGCAAGGTGACATAGCCTCACAGATTGCTAAATTTCTTTGTTGTAAGAAATAGGGTTTGCTCACTGCACAGGAGTCCTCTGATAGAGGAAATCCAGAAGGTCAGAAAACTATTTTGCCAGGCTGCAGTACTCCGTTTTGTGACCTAGACTTTCCATGACATTATTTGTGGTTAAGTATTTGATTGTGTCACTACACAGAGAAAATGTCTGTGTCTTGGTTTTTTTAATTATTCTCAGTTGTTTGGAAAGGTCTTATTCATGTTATGGGCTCTGCTCAGCAATGCTGGGATTTACCAGATGCACTGGAGGTCTATGGAAGTATGGAAGGCTTTGAGAACTGAATTTTACATTCAAAGCATTTTTCAAGGCAAAGTGGTGTTTTTAATAAATTTTGCTCATCAAATGCTGCCTTTGGAGGTGGTTAGGGAGACTGGCAATAGACCCAAAATGGAAACATTACAGCTTCCCCTCCTTCTACTCCTTCTTAGCTATTGTTGCTGAGCCTTGCAAAGGATTGGAAAAAAGAGGAATAAAGCGGAGTAAAGGGGGGACAAGTGGGAAAACGAAAGCTACACCACTTGAGAACAAAAAGGGTTCTAGGGGAAATATATCCAAACCCAAAACATTTCAAAATGTGTCGTGTAAAACAGTTTGCTTCATCAACAGAATAGGGTGAGCAGAAAGAACAGTCGTGTCTTCTAGAAAGACTTAAAATGGTTGGTATCCAATTGCATTTCTTCAAAAATGTCCAGTGTGAACACTCAAGCGTGAAGGCAGACGCACCCAGACACCCTGCTCCAGGAGTCCCTGCTATGGTGCTCCCAAAGCTGGAGATAAGAAAATACAGCTCCCATTGCAACGAGATTGTTTAATACATACTCTCTATCATTCACCAGTGTAAGTTTAAGCAGCACATAAGCCATTTTGACACAGCAATATATCATTCAAAAACAAAACCTGTGCACTCTGCACCGGGCACAGGCGGATGGATAGCTCATCAGAGGGAGAGAGAGTCTTTCATCAGCTGCCTTTCACCGGGTGATGACAATAATCATTTCAACACAGGGTACACAACCTGGAGTGATGAAGGCAGCAGAACACATCTGGCCTGATCTCTTTAATACCGAATATTTTAAAAACCTGAGAACATTTGTCGGGGTGCTTCAACACAATGCCTGAGCCATAGGAGAAAAGGTTACATTTATTAAAAGAAGAGCCAAGAAAAAGGAAGACAAACTGCCTGTGACAGAAAAGCGTGGCTTGCGCTGCATCCATCTCCAGCCGTGCTAGCAACTTCACACTGGAGATGTCAGAAGGCCAAAAAAATGTTACCGCTTTTAGCATCTGATTCAAAACCAACTGAGGTCAATGCAAAGCTCTCATGTATTTCTATAAGCTTTGGCTTGGTACACCATAGTTACACCAACCATGTTCTCTTCTACACAGCAGTATTCAGGTCTTGGTTGTGCTTGTCCTCAGGGCACACAGCAAAATGCTGTATAAAGGTGGTCAGCATCGTTCCCACAGGTTACTGAGCGAGAAATCGATGAGCAGTGAACTTGCTTGACCAAGGTCACCTAGAAGATTCAGGGCAAAGCCACGTCTGGAAACAGAAAAACTCTGAGCCCTTTGGTAGCAGTCAAGGGCATTTGGGATGGTTCCAGCCACAAAGTAAGCTGCAAGGTCTGGAGGGGCTTTGACAAGTGTCATGTTGTTTGCTGTCAGCTCACAGGTCCCATAAGTGTGCAATCCCATGCGAGAGCTGCACATGGATGCCTCCCAGCCACAGCCTCGATGGACATTTTTGGTCTGGATCTCAGGGACAGTTTCCTGCTTGTCCCCTCCATTCAAAGAGCACACACGAGAAGGAGGTAAAGACATCGTGCACCTTCTGTGCTAGCCAGTAAAGGACTAGGAGTACGGGAGGAAAGGCTGCATGACGGGACACAGGGGCATGAGCTTCCTCTGCCATTCGGAGCCAGTGATATGCAGGAGAAAACAGCCTGTCACGAGCAGGAGATAGCTTCTCAGCATCTGAAGGGAACCGAGTGGATGTGCACGCATACAGCTAGTGGGACATACTTTTTCTTTCATGTGAGGTACAAATGACGTCCCAAAGAAACCTGTTTGCATTCATATTAAATGGCAATGGGTATAATTCAGGTTCTTGATGACTTTCTGGCAAGTAGGAGAACCTCAGCAAGTCTAGAGATAAAATCTTAAAATAGAACAAAATGATGTCTTTGAGTTTCTCGGAGGATTTCTTTGGAGTGCCGTCTATATACAAAC
>NW_010558333.1:0-516 GCF_000687285.1 Phaethon lepturus | reverse complement strand
AGCAGGAATTTTTCATTTTCTGTATTCGGCACAGAGCTTTAGTAAAAATCCTCTGTTAAAGTCTCTTAAAAGCACAGTTAAAAATTGATTAAAAATTAATTAGTGTATTAACATGCTGGTCAGAAAAAAAGAGATGGAGAAGGGCATAATAAACAAGACAATATGAAGAAACAAAGCTAATTGCCAGCCTGGGAGAGCCATGCGGCACATTCCTAGTAAGCTGTCTGTCTTAAACCCTCTGGATCAAAAAGTGATTAATCCTACAGACAAATGTAGCCTTGATGGTAGAGATACGCAAAATCCCCTAAACAGAGCAATGCAGTGTTACACTTACTGTTCTGAAGGCCTCAATTAAAGGGTCTTTAGCTCCAGCCTTTCCCATTATGTTCCCTCACGTACCAGGAAGCCCCGTCCTCGCGGCAGCCCGCTCTGAGCCTCGAAGAAATGCTCTTGGCAGTGCCCGATGCTGCTCGGCCAAGCTTTAGCCCTCCCTCGGCTGCCCCTTCCCCGCCCCGG
>NW_010558332.1:0-17097 GCF_000687285.1 Phaethon lepturus | reverse complement strand
CCCCTTTCTTTGGCTGGGCAAGCATATGTGAAATGCCTCTTCCTCAGGCATATATCCTTCACTATCCTTTGTGTCATACTTTTGTCCTCTTCCTGCGTATTCATCAGCTAGTTTGCATAACCCATTTTAGGCTGAAAGCATTTTTTTCCATTGTCTATGGAAGTGGCCTGTTCCCATGATTCATAGAATCATGGAATAATTTAGGTTGGAAAAGACCTTTAAGATAAGTCCAACCGTTAACCTAGCACTGTCAAGTCCACCATGTCCCTAAGCACCACATCCACATGTTTTTTTGAACACTTCCAGAGATGGCGACTCAACCCCCTCCCTGGGCAGCCTGTTCCAATGCTTGACCACCCTCTCGGTGAAGAAATTTTTCCTAATATCCAATCTAAACCTCCCCTGGCGCAACTTGAGGCCATTTCCTCTCATCCTATCACTAGTTACTTGGGAGAAGAGACCAACACCCACCTCACCACAACCCCCTTTCAGGTAGTTGTAGAGAGCGATAAGGTCTCCCCTCAGCCTCCTCTTCTCCAGACTGAACAACCCCAGTTCCCTCAGCCGCTCCTCATAAGACTTGTGCTCCAGCCCCCTCACCAGCTTCGTTGCCCTTCTCTGGACACGCTCCAGCACCTCAGCATCCTTCTTGTAGTGAGGGGCCCAAAACTGAACACAGGATTCAAGGTGCGGCCTCACCAGTGCCGAGTACAGGGGCACGATCACTTCCCTACTCCTGCTGGCCACACGATTTCTGATACAGGCCAGGACGCTGTTGGCCTTCTTGGCCACCTGGGCACACTGCTGACTCGTGTTCAGCCAGCTGCCAGCCAGCACCCCAACTCCCTTTGAGTACGTTTTCTCACAGGGAATGCTCCTGTCCTCCACCTTTTACCCGGGAGATTCTCCCAGCAGGTCACTGCTCCAAATATCTCTTACCACCATATTGAACTCATAGATCAGGTTGAACAGCAGCCTGAAATTTGTTTTGCTGTGAACATGGATATTATGCCCTCCTGCAGGTTTCTGTGGACTCTCTTCTGCCATTACAGCACTATAACTTCACCCTCAGTGAAATTACCTTCTAAACAAATCTAATGAGTAAGAGTTATGGCTGGAGGCCTCAGGCAGCTGCTCAGGCAGTTACAGAAATTCTCATGTCTGATATTTTCTATTTTGCAGTTAATGTAATGATGTAGCATTTCTTCAAGTACTTGATTAAACAGTTTCCCAATTGGCAAACTTATGGAACACTAAATCTCAAAGAAACTGGATGGGACTACACGTTTCAAGACATCACTAATGAGCTTTATGGAGTCCTTCATCTAATCCTGACCTGCTGACCACCAGTTTGAGTTCAGTCCAGTTGAGCAGTGGAGAAGTAGTCCAATGAAGTGTACATTTGATCATAAGGTAATGAATTTTTTCATACTTAGATTAAAACTCTTATTTGTAAGTTCATATATATGTTCATCACCATGTCATACCTTGATCACAACCTTGTAACAGCCCTCATCGATGACTCCAAAATTTCAGTTACAGAACACAAACTGGCAGAATTGTCACTGGATCAAAGTGGAAACATCAGGAAAGGCAGTATGTATTTCATACTTCTTTGTTAACACAGGTCTTCATTAACCTAAAGGTCTAACCAAACCTAAAGATCATCTTATACTAACAGGAGATTCACATGTAAGTTTAAGTAAGGCTCCAGGGTGTTTTTTAACTGATCAATTTAATTTATTAAGTCATTTACCTCTGATGAAAAACATGGAACTCCCCACAGCCACTCTGCAACTTTCTAATTTATTTATTATTTATTATTATTTATTTATTATTTATCCTCTATTTAGAGGCTAGGAGAAAGGAAGTGTCATTGAGTTAAACCTGCTAACTTTTGTGGATACAATGAGACACAAAGGAGCAGAAGTTGTTTATGCACATTAGTTTAACTCCATGGTATTTGTCCAAGTCTGTCTGACGGGGTAAGTAACAAATCCAAGCTGTGGACAGGGATGTTTACGCAGCTGCTGGGACGGCACCACCCTGTGACCCATGGCCACTCCGCACAGATTAAAGAAGGGCCACTAGCAGAACCTTCTGCTACCTACCCATTTATTTCATATTAAGTTGCAGGACTCTTCAAATAATGACTTTTATAGCTGCGTCTTTTGCTAGTACTATTAATTTTTTACATGAAAGCATAGCTTGTAATCAAGGTAACCAATTTCAAGAAGAAGAAAAAAATCTTGTTCTTGCTGTGTCTAGTATTATAATTGCTGTGTCTACATTGTATTGCACAGAAATACCTATGTTATTTTGTTATGCTAAAACGAGGGGTTTTTTTCACACCTTTTGCAGAGATTCCATATGATAGTTCTGAAAAAAGAAATATAAAATCCACAATTAATTAAATTGCAATATACTAAGGTGAGGCCGCACCTTGAATCCTGTGTTCAGTTTTGGGCCCCTCACTACAAGAAGGATGTTGAGGTGCTGGAGCGTGTCCAGAGAAGGGCAACGAAGCTGGTGAGAGGTCTGGAGCACAAGTCTTATGAGGAGCGGCTGAGGGAACTGGGGTTGTTTAGTCTGGAGAAGAGGAGGCTGAGGGGAGACCTTATCGCTCTCTACAATTACCTGAAAGGGGGTTGTGGCGACGAGGGGGTTGGCCTCTTCTCCCAAGTAACGAGTGATAGGACGAGAGGAAATGGCCTCAAGTTGCGCCAGGGGAGGTTTAGATTGGATATTAGGAAAAATTTCTTCACTGAGAGGGTCGTCAAGCATTGGAACAGGCTGCCCAGGTAGGTGGTGGAGTCGCCATCTCTGGAGATGTTCAAGAAATGTGTGGATGTGGCGCTTCAGGACATGGTTTAGGGGACATGGTGGTGCTGGACTAATGGTTGGACTTGATGATCTTGAAGGTCCTTTCCAACCTAGTGATTCTGTGATTCTGTGATTCTGTGACCTTGGCTAGCTGACAGGTGCCCACCTAGCCACTTTCTTACTCCCCCTCCTCAACAGGATGGAGGGAGGAAATATGAAAAAAAGCTCATGGATAGAGATAAGGACAGGGAGATCACACAGCAATTACCATCATGGGCAAAACAGTCTCAACTTGGGGAAATTAATTTAATTTATTGCCAATTAAACAGAGTAGGTTAATGAGAAGTAAAACTACCTTCCCTCCACCTCTGCCTTCTTTACAGCTCAACTTCACTCCAAGTTCTTGTACCTGTATGTCCTGATTTAAACGACAGTTTGTTATAATCAGTATATATATAGGTCCTGGCTTGCCAAATTTAGTTAAGCTGTAGGACTACTTGATTGAACAGGTAACCTCTCACTTGCAATGAGCATAGAAGAGGTATTCTCTGTATACCAGTGATTGAAAAGCTCTTGGAGTGTGTTTGTTTTCCTCTGGTGAAGAACAGCTTTGTTTATGACTCAGGGCTAAACTATTCAGCAAGTCAGAAAGCAGTATTTTGGAGCGTACGTTTGCAACACGCTGGTCCTAACCTGGTGGCCTGGCACACATGGGGCAAAGCTAGATGCTGAAGTAGGATAATCTCGCTGGTTTCTTTTCCTTCTTAAAACTGCAGGCTCTTCAGAACGAGGCTTGTAATCCATGACCTTCATTTTCTTTGGAATAAAGACATACCATCCTTGAGCATCCGAGGTGTTGCGCTAAGACCCTTGCATGCTCAAAATGCAAGACTGTCATTGCAATAGGGCTCTTCAAGTTGTGCCTTCTTGCCTCTAACTGCCACTATACTCAATTCAAACACTAGGAGGTCTGCCAGGTTGTCTCGGTGGCCTTGGGATACACTGAACTCCTGAACCCTGACACAATTTCAGGAACAAGTATCCTTGTTGAGCTTCACTTTCGCCACATAAAAATTCAGATAAGCCCAACTGTTTTTAGTCTCAGCAGCATATTAGACACATTTTACACACTCAGAATTTTCTGCTGTGTAAAAAGTGAAAGAATGATAACTCATAAATCCAGCACATACACACATGCTTGCAGCATGGAGGCCTACATGTGAGCTGCTCTTACCATGTGCTTCATTGAACAAAATGTTTGCAGCTTATACAACATCAACACAATATAAATATAGAAAATTTGATGTTACTTGCAGGTACGGTGGTGTGCAATTTCTCAAGAGACTTTTGCATTTTTTTATTTTCAAATGAAATAAAAATTCTATCTTTACATATTTTGACTTTATTGTGTTCATTATTTTCATGCAGTTATTTTTCACTCAAATTACGTACTAAGAGCTTTAAGTAGCACAAGCCTGAAATCTTAGCATGAAGCGATGTACACAACAGAGATAATGTAATAAGCCACATTACAAACAGGATAATGGAGTTGAGAAAGAAGAAAAAGCATCCCATCTGGTATGCCTTCCCTGAAGAAATTCACTTTACTGCTCTAATACATTACAATTTTATTTGTTAAATGTGTAAAACAATGCAATATAAGATATATTTCTATGTATGTCGTGACAAAAATAAGCTTTATAGCATTATTATTACAGTGCATCAGAAGTATTTTGAATATGTGCTCACTCCATCAGGATATACTCATGTAAGTTGCTACAGCCCTAGCACATTGATGTCCATGGACAAATCTTGACTGTGAAAATGCTGCAGGTCAGAGTCTCAGCTGGTGGAAATCAGTTCATTGATACCCACTCAGAATCTGGACCTATGTCTTTCTATTTATTTCCTTTTAAATTATCATTATTAGTTTTGTTATTATTATTATTATCATCATCATCATCATCATCTGGTGGTAAGTTACATAGTAACTTAATATAACTTTCATGTTATAGGCTTTCATGTTCACTCCAAAGTACCAAATCCTCTCCCAAAGAGCACACAATCTACAGGGCAGGATATAAGCAGACAAATAACAAATCCATTTGAATATATGCAATACCTAGTAATCAGCTTCAGTATTGACAACACCCTCAAATACAGGAAGAAATGCAAACAAGAACAACTTCACTTATATGTAAATGCCAGAGATAAGGAAATAAAAAAAGCAGCATAAGAAACCTTAAAAAAGAAATAATATAAAATGAAGTAAGTTTTCCTCAGTGTATATTAAAATCTACAAAGAGGTTTACAAAACACTGCAGCTAACTCACAAAAAAATACAGCAAAGAGAAAATTCTGTAGAACTGGACTAAATGGCCACACCTGTATTCTGTACCACTGTGGTTTATTCCACATAATTTAACTAAAACCTCTTAATCTTTGTATGGTTTGGCTTCTATGAGTAATGCTTTCAGGACAAATACAAAACAGACTTGCTCACAGACTAGGAACATTATAACCTAAGCCATAAATATTATTGTTCTTGCTACTGTTCCCTTCAGCACAAACATTCACACTATTAAGCACTATGTGATATATACTCAGGAATGACCCTGAAATTCAGCTGAACACAGCAAGAAATGGAAGAGTATAAGACAAAGTATAAGACAACAAAATAATAGTAATAGAAGGTATGAGATAATGTACATGGGGTTATATCTGTATCTTGAAATTCTTCTTTGATTCTCTTTTTCTAAATAAGGTGCTATACTAAAGCAGAGCAAGAGTTTAATCACTGGGAACAGAAACATAAAATTCTAGCAGTCCTCTCTGTTCGTAGATGTTTCAGTTACTCATTAATCAACAAGTGGTTTTACTTCGCTAGAACTACAGTTCACCGTTAACCTGGGCTTGATATTCTAGTTAACAGAAGCTGCAAATACTAATTACTTCTGAGAGTCTGGATTTTAACATTTTCGTTAGAAAATGTTGTCTTCAGTTTTTCATCCGACAGATTCTG
Organism: Phaethon lepturus; assembly: GCF_000687285.1. NCBI lineage: Eukaryota > Metazoa > Chordata > Aves > Phaethontiformes > Phaethontidae > Phaethon > Phaethon lepturus. Next base: position 11,252 of record NW_010558332.1, on the reverse strand, counting down.
GCTTTCATTTTTCATCCAAGAGGGTTGAACATAACATTTCGTTGTGCCTCTTCTCAGAGAAACAATACAAGGCTTACATTTATGTCCATAGGAATATATGGAAAGGAACTGCCAAAGCCAGCCAGTCTGGTAACTGAATAGAACTTTGTTAATTCAACATTAATGAATATCATGGAGGGCAGATCTTAACAGATCCCAAGTATTTATAGCCCTTGAATTTAATTTGCCAAATTTTCCCAGAACTTCCCTCTCTCCAGATCAGAACATTTCTAATTTCCAGTTTAAATTTATTCATAGACATATTATAGCAATGAATTTTAGACCAAATTTTTGGCAAGCTGATTCAGCTTTTTCTTCACTAGTTATTGTACTTGCACTAACTAGTTTACTGTGAATTAAGGTTTTTCTAGTTTTCAGCGTGATTGCTTTGGTGACTGCAGGGTAATTGCAGTCTTAGACTTTTCTCTCAGTATAGGATTTCATTTTCCAGATTATTCTTCCAGGAGATTATTTAAATACTAAAGTTCTTTATAATCCTTTAGTTTTAAAAGTGCATTTAGTAAAGGACCTGTTATAAGTAGCAATAAAATAAGTAACAAGGTATTTATATGTATTACACAATGATATTTACTCTTAGTGTTCTCCATAGTTAAAGCAAATAAAGAAGCAGAATTATTTAATACCGACAAAATTACTCAAGTGTATTAACTACAAGTAAATAGGAGGATTAGTATTATAACTAAGATTGTAGTTACGTAATACATCAGTTTTATGAAGAAGAACATTCTATTGTCACCATTTCTTGAAACTATAAAACCTGGTCTTATTACATCAGATTATCTGTCTTCATGTAAGGTCAATTTAATGCACGGGAGAAAGTAAATTGCTGTCCGAATTTGGTAATTCGGGTGAAATTTCCCTCACTGAGCTCTTAATGTTGAGCTATTAATGCTTATCTTCAAAATATAACCAGCATATATCTACACTTTGAAATAGAAATGTACATTTTAACTTAAAGTACCCGTTTCCTCATTGCATCACTTGTTCAGATTTCTGATGATAGAAATACAGCTATAACCTGCTTGAGTTTGGCTTTGACGCAGAGTTGAACAGACAGCAGTGTTCCGGTTTTGTCGATTCATTCTTCCACCAGAATCTTTCGTTTCTGCACTTTTGTTGCAGTTTTCACATCCCTGTCATTATGTGTGCCGACCTGACTGTACCCCATCGGCAGACCTAGCCCTTCCACAGGCAGCGTTTCGTGTCCGATTTAGCAGCTGGGGCTGTGCTAGCATTGCTTTTAGCACAACAGGGGACAAGTAGGCTAGAAGCAGCACTAGTTATAGAATGATTTGGTGGGCAATAGCATCCTCACTCATGACCATCATTTTGTTGCACGGGAAGATGAAATCCATGCCGTCCTAGCTAAACTGGCATACAAGGAGATATTTTAAGAAGCAGATTATTAATAGCTTAGAGTCACAAGATGACAGGTTTTGGTTACCCACAGGTTCTATGTGTAATTTAGTCTTGGTAATAGCAAAGACTGAAGTTGAAAAACAGGGCTTAGTGTTTCCAAAGTAAAGTTAACAGATGCAGGTCTCACATTGTTGTACCTGAATCCAGGTAATTCAGATTCATCATTGCTTATCTACATCCTGATTCCTGGTTTTTTGAAGAAGACCCCACGCTTGTAGCACTTCATTGACCAACTAAAAGAGTGTAGATTTTGACTAGATCTAAGGAAGAAATGTTTCACAATGAGGGTGGTGAAACCCTGGCACGGGTTGCCCAGAGAGGTGGTAGGTGCCCCATCCCTGGCAACATTCCAGGTCAGGTTGGACGGGTCTTTGAGCAACCTGATCGAGTTGAAGATGTCCCTACTCATTGCAGAGGAGTTGGACTAGATGACCTTTAAAGGTCCCTTCCAACCCAAACCATTCTATGATTCTATTATGAGAGACAAGAGGTACAGCAATCATTTTGCATGACTGCTTTCAGATAGTCACCAGGAAGTGTGGTCTCACCCATAGTTTGACCAGAATAAAAATAAAACTAAAATGAATTGCATTTTGAAGGAAGAACACTAACAATTCTCTCTTTTTTTTTTTTCCCCCCACAGAAACATGTGTAATGACAGCCATAAGGAGGTATCCAGTAGTCTGATGCTGAAGAGCTGAAGAAAATAAATCTGAGAAGGAAAAATTAAAACTGTTAGTGAACTCATTTCAAAATATATTTAAGTACCTACTCTGCCTTTAAGTTTTTACAAAAGGCAAGAGACAAGTTCGTTTTGAAATGCTGGGGGTCCTGTCTTGCAATACCCTGTGCCAGCCTGTATTTATTTCACTCCAGCTAGGCAATGAGTCCCAAGTTCTCCACTCCATCCTGTAGTACCTGCTTTGGTCAATATTGATACTGGCTTTCAAAATCAGAGTCAGCTTTAAAGCTCTCGTCTTGCAGCTCTTACATAGTTACATTGACTTTAAGAAGTTCCGTATCTAGCGTCCACTGCTTGGTACATTGGATGAATAGGGTGTATTTTTCAACATAGGCTTTAGTAAGTCTGCAAAGTGATCAAATGCCTGCATACTCTTCTAAAATGCTTTGTTCTCAGGATGAACATCCTCTTTCTGAGGGCTGACTGAAAGGTTTTCCAGGTTGCATCTGCAGCTGTGCAGATGCCTTTAGATCTCAGAAGCTGGACTGCACTCAAACAGTGAACTGATGAACAAAGGCCGTTTTATCCACAGTACAAGGAACACAAAACTGCTTAGTTTCTTCTTTGCATTTTTATCTTTTCAAAGTAAAGAGATAAAGGAAATAACAGAGCCAGGACTGGGATGGCCAGCTCCAACTACAAATAAATCCGTGCTCTTGTTTTAAGGGTCCTGAGCTGCACCAAGGCTTAGAAATGCTTGATAAACAGAAACTAGAGACTGAGGATGATGTGCATCCTTCTGATGCTTGAAGGAAAAAAATAGAGAAGAACCTGTAAGTGTTTTCCAGATATTCTGGGCTGATACTTGTTGATGTATCCTTCAGTGGAGTGGTACCAAGCTAGAGCAGTACGGCACCTTGCCCTACTGTGCAGTTAAAACTTGGAAGAAGGAAGACTTGTTTTGCCCATTACTGAAAAACATGTTTTGACTGTGCTGAGGCACAGCAGTTGTTTAACAGCTTACACTCTTTAGCAACTGTTGCCAAACAATAAAAAAATATTTCATCCAAATAAAATCAGAGGAGCTTTAGACAGCAAAGTGGAGTAATTCACAGTAGAAACTGGCAAGGGTCCCACAGATAAACCTTTTAATGAAAAGTCCAGGAAACCTTTCTGGCATGCTTGAACACTGTTACATAATAGGACTTACCCCAAAATATAAGGAATTCTTTCTAAAATTAAGTATCTACTCACCAATTTTTTTTTTCCAATTATTTCCCCAGGGAAGAAAAATAAAGCATACACATTTGTATGTCCTGATTTAAACGACAGTTTGTTATAATCAGTATACACGTAGGTTCTGATTTTCCAGATTTAGTTAAGCTGTAGGACTACTTGATTGAACAGGTAACCTCTCACTTGCAATGAGCATAGAAGAGGTATTCTTCGTCTACCAGTAATTGAAAAGCTCTCGGAGTGTATTTGTTTTCCTCTGGTGAAGAACTGCTTTGTTTATGACTCAGGGCTAAACTATTCAGGAAGTCAGAAAGCAGTATTTTGGAGCATGCATTGGTCCTAACCTTTGGTTATTTGGAATAAAGACATAGTGACAAAGAGTGATATACCATCCTTGAGCATCCAAGGTGTTGCGCTAAGACCCTTGCGTGCTCTGAACATGAGACTGTCATTGCAATAGGGCTCTCCAAGTTGTGCCTGCTTGCCTCTAACTGCCACTATACTCAATTCAAACACTAGGAGGTCTGCCAGGTTGTCTCGGTGCCCTTGGGATACACTGAACTCCCGAACCCTGATGCAGTTTCAGAAACAAATATCCTTGTTGAGCTTCACTTTCGCCACATAAAAATTCAGATAAGCCCAAATGGTTTTAGTCTTAGCAGCATTTTAGACATATTTTACACACTCAGAAGAATTTTCTGCTGTGTAAAAAGTGGAAGAATGATAACTCATAAATCCAGCACATAGACACATGCTTGCAGCATGGAGGCCTGTGTACGAGCTTGCTCTGAAGATAGATTCATTCATGAATCTAAATATGTAAGTCTTTTTCCCCAGAAGGATTTAGAAGCTACAGCTCTGTGCAAAACTTTGAAATAAAACAATCTGAAACAGCAACATGAGCACCTTAAATCAGCTCATCAGAGTGATTTAATACTTCTTTCTATGACCTTTACCAGAACAAGATAAGTCAAAAGCAAAGCTGCGTCCTGAACCTAATGGTGCATTGGGTTAGTGGAGCCAAGTCGTATCAATTCTGTAGTCCCTGGAAGATGGTGATGTGGTTAGCATCAGAGTTAGCTGTTTTTTGCGGGGGGGGGGCGGGAGGTGGGTTTCATGGCCTGGGAATGGACTTCAGTGCAAGACTTGAAAGCATGTCTCTGGATTCATAATGTTATTATCTTTGCTCTGCCTCTGCATCTTCATGTTATGGCATGTTGGTTTATGGTTATGGTTTATCTTCCTTTTCTGCTAACAAACAGGAGTTACAACATTTATTCCACATTATGAAAAGGCAATTTTTCAAAATAAACGGAAAGTTTCTATGAATACAGATCAGTAACAGGAAAAGCCAAATCCTCCATCAATAATTTCAGATCATGTCTTCTATCTTTTGACATGGAAACAACAGAAGGAATGTCTCCTTCCCCTTCTTAATATAAAATTTCTATTTTCCTCTATCCATCACATGACACTGGATCCACTTACCAAAACTTAGTTGTTTTGAAAGATGTGTCAAGACTGAAGAAAGATGACACAGCAGCATCTTGGGACAAAAGAACTGTGAAATTTGAATGCAAAATCCTGTAACTGATTGAACATTACATTCTGTCCCTGTATGTCCACATACTGCTCTTATTAGCATCAATAAGAGCCATGGATATACATCCGAGGATGGATTTTGGTCCTCAGATGTAACTTACTTAGGAAAATATTGTGTGTTGAATATAAAGAAAGTCTGTACTTACAAACTAAAATTAGCAGCAACAAAGTGGCAGACAATCCTCCCAGAAAATATCTGAGAACATAACAATACCCATAAACGTTAGAAAAAACCCAAGGGATGCATAGTGGGTTAATAGGGGTGAAGCCTGAGTGGGAGGAGGAGAGAAGGTTCTGGTGGATGAACCATTGGAACTCTGGTAGGTGAACTGCAATTTGAAACTTTAAATTTACTTAAACTGTTGAGGATAATCTCCTGGAAAGAAAGACCTCAGCATTCCCAGACTGAGAGAAACACCCATATTCGTGACTTAGAAAGACATGGATCCTTTCTTATTCTTCTCAGCCCTTCAAAACCCCTGTCGAAATACACTTGATAAAGTACTTTTCATATCTTATCATATCACTGCGTACATATTTCTTATTTTTGTGCATATCCATACAGCTCAGGTATTTGTCTGCATCAACTATCATGTGAAAATGTATTTTCACACCAAGATATATGGAACTTTGAAAATATGACTCTTAATTTGTGTTTTATTCACCATTTGAAATAGAGTAAGCATTAATATCAGAAACAACAAATAAGAGAAATAAAAATTACCTTGTACATATCGAAATGAGTAAACACATGATCACTGCAACCATCTGAGAAAAGACATTTCGCACTGTCCTGGACTCTAAAACAAAAGTCAGGAAAATAATTGTCATGAGTTTTCAGGAAAGTAAATATATGACAGGAGGTGTTTGCAAAGACTACCGTCAGCCTGTGAGGCCAGTCTCTTCAGTTGCTTTTTAAGAGAACTCGCCTAGAGTGATTCAAAGCAGAAACCTAATTTTCATGCTCTGGGTGTCTCTCAGGAGTCTTTTTCCCCCACGACCATAGAGACACTGTGCCCTGCATGCTCGCAGAAAACAAGCCTTTCTGAATAATTGGCCGTTTCAGTTTTTGTTCCCATGCCCTTTCCTCCATTTCCTCAACTACACTTTTTTCTTTTTCCATTTATCACTGGAAATAAGAGAGGAAAAGATGTGAGCAGGGAGGAGTAAACAAGTAAATACCAATTTTAAGATTTTGTTGTTTTTAATCAGTCATTTAAAATGTATGTTTTAGGAAATAGATTCTATTCTGCAAGGAGCCATATCAATATTTTTAATGTATTTTCTGTTCACTCTAAAAATAAGGCATATCAGAATAAGAATGTAACATACCTGCATTGCTCAAAGTCTCATTTGCATTTATCATAAATGGAGAGTAGGATTTTGAAGCACAAAATGGTTTCTCAGGCTGAAGAAACTCGTCATCTTTGGTGAGAGAGGCTCCATTAGATGCTGGAGTTTGCCTTTGTGGGACATGGCTATTATACTCAGAAGCAAAGTCTGAATCACCTACAAGAAGCACATGTAACTGAGATTGCACAAAAGAAGGGCTTTCAGACTTTGTGTTAATGAATTTGGCGGGGGGGGGGAATTAATTACTTAAATACAGGGAGGTTTCCAAATTGTTAGGGGTAGGGAATTGGCAGGTTCAATGTATGCAAGAGAAAATATGCAGAGTAAAGACAAAACTGCATAGAGGGTAACACAGTGAAGTTATTAAAACAGCCAGGTGCAAGCAGACAGTGCCAGATATTAATGACACCAGCACAAACATCACTAGTGATGACTCTGGATTCAAACTCAGTCTAAAAATGGCTCTTGGGCACAAAGGTCTTTGTGAGTCTGTGAGTGGACTCATGCTCTGTTTTAATGCCAGGACCTCAATTCACCACTTAAAATTCTGTTGTTCATCTACTCTTTATCTGCAGCTCTTGGCAGACAACCCTCGCAAAATCTACAGAAACAGATAGCCAAGTCCCACTAAATATAGACCGTAATGTTGTAGCTCGATTACCTGGTACGCAGTCAGGGCTTACCAGTATCGCTCTGACTGGTGTCTAGTTCATTGCATCCATCAGGCCAAGGCTCGTCTACATGGGAGGAATCCATATCACTGAGGATGGAGCTGCTGAGCCATGAACTGGAGGTGCTGAGATTGAACAAGCTGGCAAGAGAGCGACGGATTTTCTTCCTTCGCCTGAATACGCTAGAAAGAAAAGACACACTGTCAAGGAATAGTGTTAATTATTCTTCTTGAGCAGGGACAGAGATCTAAAGCTTGCAGGACTGACATGAAAGAACCAGGTTCTGGCTGCTGTTCCTAGCTCTGTTGTTGACCTTGGGTGTGTCAGCACAAATGATTGCAGCACTCAAAGAATGTATTAGCAGCATGGCAATATATCATGCTGTTGCGATACTGGATATTGTGATATCAAATGATACTACAGTTGTTAGGTTCTGATACTATTCTGAGCGTCTCATGCTACCCAAGAGTTTCACCCTACCATAATCCCATTTGGTGCAGCCTGAATCCACTGTACTTCACCCTTTTTGAACGACATTTTACATACCTTCCTAAACTGATGTTCTTCTGAAATCAAGAGAGATTTTTCCCTGAGTAAGAATTCCAGGATGTTAACCACAACACAGGACCAGACATTTTTATTTTTATATATATACAAGCATATATACACACACACATTTTTCTTATTCCTTATCATGGTAACACCCCATTGGCAAAACGAGCTGTAGCTCTCCTTTTTCTGTATCGCACACAACCCCAATTACAGCAACAACTGTGTACTGAAGAGTTTTGGGGTTGTAAGATTAGACATGACTGGAAATCAAGTTATTTCAATCACTGCACTCTGTAAATTAAATCAGTTGAGATGTTCCCATTAAGAAGCAATGCTGACCTTATGCCAAGCAAAATGTAGACAGGCACACAGATACCTCCACATGAGTCCAGAGATGTGGAGGCAATAGCCAACATTGAGTAAAATCTGCATATAATTCACTTACCGAACTAAATTCTCTTTATATGTAACACTTGTCTGGGATGGTGTCAGTGTTATGTTGCCTTCTTCATCAGACAGAAAACTATCTTCTGTCAAAATGTAATAACCATTAGAAAGCAGTCGAGGGCTGCGGCGACATGTGGAAAGGAAGCCTGTCCGAGGATTTGTGGAGCAACACTCATAGGCAGGGTCATCATCCAAAAAGGCACAAGTGTAACTGAAGGGGAGAATCGAAACCCTCTAATTTAGTGAATGTCTAGACAGTGTAAATCCATGATTTAATAATAATAAATTTACATTACCAGCTGATGATGACTCGTAATGACATAGATTTAAAATATGTGGGAAATAATATTACTTCTGGACGTAGGAGGTCTCAGGCAGCTAGAGTGTGCCTCCATCACACTTTCCAGAGCTTCAGATTACAGGAGGGCTTCATACCAGGTGAAGCATTTCATGAACTCATGGAGCTAGCTTGAATTGAGAAGTGCATGGTGTATTTCTGTGGCAGTGCTCTTGGCCAAGGAGTCCTGCCAGATCTACACCTACATGGAGCTGTTACAGATGTTCCAGTATTTTGCTTCGCTGCGTCACTCTGCATGGCAGAAGCCTGCTTGCTTCTGAATCAGTCAGCATATATTTGCTTTCCATAACCTAGTCATACTTAATGAAGAGTTAAGGGTACATGACTGAATTCTCACAAACCACAGAATACCATGCAGCTGTAACAACATAGGATAAAGTCTACACATAGTGGTAACTTCATCCAGCACTGAAATGCAATTGACATTGAGATAAAATACAGCGCAGAAAAATATACTATGTGGTATTTAAAATAGAAGTGAGTAGTGACAGAGGTGAAAGAATCTAAATGTTGTAGACATCCTACTTAGCTCAAATAAAATTGGATTTATGCTGAGTCCTTTCTCCTCAACACCTCTGAGTTCCAAGTGGCCATGCAGTGACATCCATAGAAAGAAAGGACGACACTGGGTTGATTGAGTGGCTGACATGGGTTTCAGTAGCAGGTTTAACTATCCCATATGGCATGTCACAGAGGGATACCATAATTTCAGTGGAGAGGAAAACAAGTAGAACAGAGGTAGTCCAAAACCTTGTAATTGTAAAGCCAGTGCCTCCAATCTCCATTAGCAGTTCTTATGAACTTCCATTTAAAGCAGTAATTAAATTAATATCAGCACCATAATTCTAACTGGCACAAAAGGGATTTTACAAAATCTCAAAAAAAAAAAAACAAACCTAAACAAGTATAATTTTCCTCAATACCTTGGAAAAATCTGTTGTGAGAGGCTGCGTCTATATTCTCCATTAAATGCTGTTGAACCTGCAGAAGCAATGACCAAATAAGAAGGAGTCATTATCATATCTACTGACAGCTCAAAGAGTTGACAGGCCTTCACTGACAAGTACCTTGTGCATATCCGAAAGATCATAAAGAAGCTAAAAAAGAAAAGGAAACTAAGGGAGAGATTAGAGATAAAACAGATGAGAATGGAGGAAAGACAGAGAAAATGGAAGAATAGACATTATGGACACAAATGCAATAGCTGCAGCAATTTTAATGGTGTTTTCCCAAAAATCTGCTTCATGCCAAAACAGTACATGTACTGGCAATAGATACAGAATAGAATGGAATGGCCACCGTTACCATTACAATATATTTTTCAGATGAAAACTACAGACATAGCACAACAGGCATAGGGATAGCAACAGTGACAAAGATTTGACAATAACACTGTGGCAGGAGACTAAGGAAATAGGATTTGTCTGGACAACCATGGCCCAAGTCTACAAAGTGCTGCCAGATGTTCAGCATCTGACAGAATCAATCTTACAAAATATGAGCAATGGCTATCCATGGGCAGAATTTATATCTGTTAGTACATGGACAGATAAAAGATATGATCTTTCCCCATATTACCTTACCTCTCCTGTATCTTTAGAGCATCATGCTTACAAGACTGTTAGTAAATGTCCATCAATCACCTATCAGGGGAGATAGGTCTAAGAGAATTTTTTTTTATGTTCAATTATAAGTTGAGGCAAAGAAAAGACATGAAGTTCAGTATTTTTACTTTGGTAATCTCATTCATCCTCATTTGGAGCTCAGTTGCCAGTCACAGCCCGGATGTGAAGGCTGACTGAGTCTTGGGACCAGGCAGGGTCACCAAAGAATGGAAGTAAAACCTTCCAGGGTATTTTTCACAAATCAATCGTATTACCCTACTGCCATACATACTGTTTCTTCTCCCCTTTGAAAAAAAAACCCTCAATATTTCACTTTACCATGAGAAAATTATCCTCTAATTCTGGCAAAAACAACTTGAGGAGGAGGCAACTGGAAGAAACTTGGTAGAAGTACACAAGTCAAGTAACATTGGTCAGATTGCTACACAGTAAGTGCAAGTTGTATCAAAAGTGAGACTGGTGGTGTATTTCATAGACTGACATGTTGTAGACGTATTTTTTACATATACAGTTAGCTTCTACAAGGATTTCTCTTATTTTAGGCAGAATCATGATTTTTAATTGTGCAAAAATATTATAGTCAAAATCAAGAAATTAATCCTAACTCTAAAAGACAATACAAGAACTCGACAGGTGATTTGTAGATCTGGATATGAACTAAACCTGCAAAATCCCAAATCTTACCAGTCAAACAAAATCATGTCCACAACAGATTTTTTTTAGCAAAAGCTCTGATGAATGTGCACAAATTTACTTGCTCCTGGTGTTGATGCAACATGTGATATTCCATACATCTTGAAAAGGACTGTTTCAATCACCCTGGGATAACAGGTAATATAGATTATCTGTAAAAGGGTTTAAAAAAACCCAGATGTTTTATTTTGTATTACTTGAATATTAGGATGTGTAAGGCTGGATCATCATATATATCATATTATCAGTTATAATATATTCTTGATTAGACAAAAGTGATTGATTGTAGAGCATATTCATTTGAAAAGCAACGTAGAAGTACACCTCAGCATCAATTATCATAGAATTATACAATGGTTTGGGTTGAAAGGGAGCTTTAAAAGTCATCTAGCCCAACCCCCCTGCAATGAGCAGGGACATCTTCAACTCGATCAGGTTGCTCACAGCCCCGTCCAACCTGACCTGGAATGTTGCCAGGGATGGGGCATCTACCACCTCTCTGGGCAACATTTTCCATCCTTAGATCTAGTCAAAATCTGCCCTTTTCTAGTTTA
>NW_010558331.1:39059-44787 GCF_000687285.1 Phaethon lepturus | reverse complement strand
CACGCCGGAGCCGGGCTTGCTGTGCTGCCGGCGGCTCAGAAATGCCTTCACATCCGCCAGCCTCTCAGCTGGTTTTCCAGCGGGGCGAGGGCTGCAAGTCGAGGCTGAGCGTTGTCCGGGCGGCATCCCACCTCTGGACCCCTCCTTCCCCTTCGCGCCCCGGGCCGTGCCGTCACAGCCACTGCGGCAGCAAGCGTTACTGAGCTGCTTTTTCTTCTTGTTTCGTGCAGAGCTGATCTGATCGGGGCCTACCAAAGACATTAACGACGTCGAAAGTAGCCTACTTTAAGAGAAAATATGCAGAAGAAGAACATTTACATCAAGATTACCATGAGTATTGTCCAAAAGTGAGTAGCTCTCTCATTCCAGACCCCATCCTCCCCTGGTTTCGTTCCTTGACGCTAAAGACCCATTCGCTTGCTCTTTACTCCCCAGCACCTGATACTACCCGAGGACCGGACTTGTATTCTGAAACTTTCTCTCCAGAAACTCCGATTCCTGGATGACCCTGAAGCCTATCTCCGTAGGTCTGTATTAATTAACAATCTGTTGAGGAAGATTCACCTAGAGACAGAGAGGGAGAGCTATGAATACTTTAAGGAGGCTCCGTGTTATAGGACTGCTTACTCTGATGCACGAAAACGGCTGAAGTTTATGGTACAGGAGTGCTGTTCCCAGTCGCTCTATTATGAAGAGCTGCATTCGTATCGCATCGTGCCTTACTCTGCAGAGAACGCCGTTTACGGAATGGGCTACACGAGCAGCCACTTGGAGCAAAATTCTCAGTTGCTTATTTATAAAATGAATTAAAGTAGCTGTTAGACCCACTGATGTTTGTTTCTGAATGCTTGAACTGCTTATTGAGATGTTAAGATGAGGAGCTAATTGCAGATGTACTTGTGATCAAAGGCGGACGGTTCGGAGCTGAGTGGAAGGTACTTTGAATAATGCTCTGCAGTCCCTGCTGTTAACCCCCCGGTTATGAAGTACCTTGACGTACACACAGAGCTGGTGCGATACGGAGGTCCTTACCCGCAGAGACTGCGTGCAATGTGTTTTGTAGAAACAAAGCTGCATTTAAGTTATCTGTGTGTAGATGCAGACCTTCAAAATCTCTTTACAGTTAAATTATTCCATCCCCGGTGGAAGGGGAGCCCCCAAAGCAGCGGAGTAGTCTAAGAGTGAGGAGTAAATGCAAGTTATTTGCTGTAAAGATATAGATAGAAAGTTTCTTTGAGAAATGCTTTGACCATTGAAGGAGTCGGTGCCAAAGGAAACAGCCTTTTGCTTAGGATTTTCAGAGACTTAACTCGCTTGCTACTTACAAGACACTCTCTACTGAGATTTGCAATGGTTCTTTTTTTTTCTTTTTCTAAATAATTGCATTCACCATTTACTTATAGTATCTCTTAGCTGGTACCTATTTTGCTATTTTAATACAAACGAGAAATTGACTCACAGGAAAGATCATTTCTTCAGCCCGTCATCAGTGTTTCCTCAACTTCATTTGATACTTTCCCTAGCTGTTTCCCTGATACTTCTTTGCATGCTAATTTGCTGTTTGGCCAGAGGTTCACATCGGTGCTAGGGAATAGAGAGTGATTTCTTTTTATGTGGAGTATCAAAGGCAGAAAAACAATGATAACTCTCATAGATAGAAAATGAATGTATCTGGCAGACGCTAGTAAAACCTCAGAGGTTCTCCTGATGAAACTGCTCAGCGTTAGTAATAGTGTTTCAGGTTAAGTGAAATGTCTAATTTCAATCTGGGAATTAACCTTAGAATATGTAAATATATATTTCACAAGCTATGACATGAGAGATGTTCAGCAAATTGATGACTACAAGTGGAAAGTTTTATAGCTGCCAAAGCTATGCCATGAAAATACCAAAGAGTAATATAAGGGAAATGGTGATGCTCCAGCAATGGGGTCAAAAGCAAAGGTTGCACTATAACAGGGGAAAATTTGATTAACGAGCCTGTAAACTAACCGTTACCGATACACCCGCGGTTCACCTGTGGGTGACTTGCATCCCAGAATTGCTGAACAAATATACGAGACGATCCAAAGCCTGTCAAAGTCCTACAGGTCTGTTGGCTTACAGTGAAGAATCTGGCTTTGCCTCGCTGGCTATCACCACTTTAAAGCTTTAAAGCAAAGTAAATAATAGCGCACACTCAGCTGGAGGCAGATATGTATCTAAGAACCTAATTTTTTATTTTGGCTTTGCTCATGCAGATGGGGCTGATGCTATTTCCGAAGCATCATACAGCACGAACAGATACCATTCATGTCGGATTCCTCCTGGAACCCCGCTTAGAGCATCCTAGTCGTGCGCGTTGCACATCTCATCGCAGCTCTCGGGCACGTGGTAGTGCAGGAGAAAAGACAAAGGGAGACGTGAGGAGCAAAGTTAACTCTGATATCGGTAGTTAGAAGCCAGTACAGGTTTGGGAGACAGAAGGAAACAGTGAAATCCAGATATTTTTTTAGATGAAAGAACAAAAAGGCAACAGTCTAACGCAAAACAAGGATAACCTGCGAACTGGAGGACATAAACAGCACGGGTGCTGTGGGAAGGCTGGAAAAACAGGGCAGTGCTGTTTGGGAGGTGCTATTAGTCATGACGAATGTTCAGGTTTTTGTTTTTATTTTGAGGCGAGGTGTGTTTACTTGTCTCGTACAAAAAGGGTGTCTTTAAATCTGCGGTCGGTGTAATTCCGTGTCAGAGCTTCGTGGCTACGTGTGGTTATATTTCTGCTGCCCCTGGGCTTGCACCAGCCCAAAATCAGGTGAATGACCAAGCTCGCATTTGGCACAGTTTGAGGACTCTCCAGCGGGAAGTGGCGGTGTGGGACGTGCCGTCACCCTCCCGAGAGCTCCCCGGCCGCTGCCGCACCTCGCACGCCTCGCGCGGGTTTAGGGGCTGGGGCAGGGACGTGAGATGCCTGCTAGGTGGTAAAGGAGAATTACTTATGTCTTCTGGTTTTTCAAACGATGTAATTTTCTGCTCTGAAGTGATCTGATTTATGCATTTTTTTTGTGTCCATTTTTGCCTTAATTCATAATGATCTAGCAGCTACACGAAATGCTAAAATGCTTTTTTTGCCTCTCACTGACCTACTTTGTTATATTCAGAGGATGGTTCTGGCCTGAAAAAACAAAACTTTTAAAGTAAAAATAATAATGTTTCAATGGAATGAAAAAGCTCAGTAGGGTTAAAGCCTTTAACCTCACCTGAAAAAACCTATTGCCCCATTCAGATTCATCTTTGAAGGGTAAGTTCCTTTACTGCTGGAAGGGGCAGATACTTTTTTGCCCATTGAGACCTTCTCTGATAAGGTGTTATGATAACTGAAGAGATATAACAGACAAAAATCTGGATCAGATAACAAGACTCCTTGGGTTACCTGTGAAAGAAGTCAATATTTTAATCAGGTTTTTCTGAAGTTTTGTTTTCTTGAAGGAAAAATATTGTCTGATTTTTTTATTTCTACTTGCTCTAGGAGCTGTTAAAATTGATTATTTCTTTCTAGAAAACAAAGTGGTTTTTTATGGTTGACTTTTAGATATGGAATTGAATCAAAGGTCCACAATTCTAAATATTTTAAGTCTGCTCAAGTTTTTACTGCCTTCCGCTTTGCACAGTGATTTGCGCTGCTGAAAAGTGGGTCTGAAACATTCTACTTTAGTGCTTAAAAAACATAGTTTATGGGGTGATAAAGAAGTACAAAGGTGCAATAACATTGCAAGTTACTCCTGAAATAGTTAATTTGACATTTTTTGAATTATATACTGATTTTAACATTTAGTTACCAAGTTACCGGGTACCAGCATTTTAATACAGCTACATACCATGATTTTTCTTTTTTGGGTTCGTAGCTACGGCTCGTCTCTTCTGGCTTCTGATGTGTGAATCTGTCTGTAGGTGGTCAACTTTCAGCGATAGATAGAGAGAGATATATATTCTATTACGAATGCAGTAGGAACTCCCGCATATGGGCTACGTTTGCACTGGATGTAAAGAAAGTCCTTCCTTCCCTTTGACTCAGTTGCCTTGGAGATGGTATATTCGTCAGAGAGAATATAGACGAGCTGGGTGACAAGGACAGGCTTGGTAACGATAGCTGGTGGCTTTGAAAGCGACTGGCGTAGGACAAGGCGTTGTCGTCTGGGACTAGCGGCACCCTTGACTGTAATTAGTGTTTAGATGAGTTAGTTACGTTTTCTTTGTGCTGCTTCTCCCTACGTGGCTGTAAACGCCGGGCCCGATCCTGCACGCCGGAGGGGCGGCGGTGGCTCCGCGGGAGGCACGGCGTGGGCGTGTGGGTGCCTGCGTGGGGTCACCCTCTGGAGCTGCGGCTGAAGGCGGGGGGGACGCAGGCGCCGGGAGGCAGACAGCCCAAAATATTAGGACCCTGATCCTGTAAATGCTTCAGTTGTCATCGAAGTTTCTTTGCACAGATCCTCTCGCCCAAGCCCCAGAGGCTCCTCGGGTACTTGATGCTCAGCACGCGTACGAGCGTGCGCAGGGCCGGGGCTGCCGTGCGCCGCAGAGGCACTCCTCAATTGCCTAATTACCGGGGAAAGTGATTATCGAGCTGCCGCTTGAGTTCTTGAATACGTTTCTATTGCACTGTAAATTGAACTTTTGTTTTCAATGAATGTGTTGAGTATATGGACTATCGTGCCTTAAAGTCGCATCCTCATATGAGCCTTTGTATATGTTCTGTAAATCTGCAAAGCGCGTATAGCTGATAACTCTGTGCACTCTCTACAGATCTGGTCTGGTACTCGGCAGGGCCTTGGCAAACACGACCCTGACCTCAGTTTGCAATGAAAACAGAGGGGATATGGCAATTCACTCTTCTTTTTTTAGATTGCTTTCCTCTTCGCTGTTCATGAAATTCTGTTTTTCTGGTTTCTGGCATACCTGGGTTCTGGGTTACCTACAACTCCAGGCGCTCCTCACGGGAACTCAGAAAATTGTAAAAAAAGTTGTCTCCAGCTTTTAAATGCCATCTGTACAGCGCTCTCTCAGCAGGGAATCACAATTGCATATAATAACTGTGGCAGGTGTTGTCAAGTATATCATCGTATATTTGACATGATTAACAAAGCAGAAGAGGGAACACCTATTTCTGTTGAAATGCATGAGCCTGCATTATGCTAAATACATGGTGATTGTACACCACTTAATTGGAATACCTACTGGTTCTGTAATAAAAAATGGCTTTTTAATGTTTAAAATTACTTGGAACCTGATTAAAGGTTTTTATGAAATTGTTTTCTAAAGTGAATAGTAGAAAAATGTATATGTATTTTAAATAAACTTATGATGTGCATGTTATTAATAAAGATCTATTTCTATTGAACTAGCTCGACTCTCATTGAAAATATGCTATTTGGTTAAGAAGTTTACATGTAAAGTTACTAAAGAAAGATTTCTAACACCATCAATCCCCTCAAAAATTTTAAACCCACAGATTCTTTGAGGGACCTGGATCCCTGGGATGAACCTGGACCCACCTGACACGTCTGATGCGCAGAGCTGGGACAACTGGATGCCATGCAAACTGGGGCGTTCACTTGTTCTTCCCTGATCCCATCCTTTGCAGTCCAACTTGCCTATGGGCTGGCAAGACCCTTCTCCTTTTCCTTGCTTATTTACAAATGTGCAAGGAAGCATTTTTCTAATGATGTTCTGCAGGAACATAGCTGGTTAG
>NW_010558331.1:0-39046 GCF_000687285.1 Phaethon lepturus | reverse complement strand
GTTCAGGAAAATGGGAATTTTTACCAAAAATCCTGTTTATAATGGATATATCTCCCTCATCCGCAGGACTTTTTTTGGGACTTTTTTCCCCTGAAGAAACTAAAACAAAATTCTGAAAACATTTTAGGGGTATTGAAAAGGAGAACTATTTACAAAAGGATAAACTTTCCCCACTGCACAGGAACCTCTCAAAGGAACCACAGGGAAACCTCTTCCAGGAACGGGTACTTCAGCTCCCACGCCCAGCCGGGGCTTGGGTACCATCTCAGGGCTGCAGACCCAGATTTTTTTAAAGACTGAGCGTTGCAACCGGCTGCCACGGGCGCAGCAGTGGATCCGTTGCCTCTGCTGGTGCTGCCTGAGCAGCTCCATGTTGTCAACCTGAGGACGGCTCTGAACCCGCCCAAGTCCCCATCATACCTGCCAGCTCCTCTGCTGCTAAAGGAGGTGGTGAAAGCACTGTGGCCGGGCCACCATGGGCTTGCTTTCCTCTCAGGTGTGCTTTCTTTTTTGCTCTTTATGGCCATTTGCAGCCAGTTTGAACGGAAGCAGCTGCTGGGCTGCCCCGTGCAGCACTGCCAGCCCAGGCTCACGAAGCAGCTGGTGCAGGACCCAGGGAATGCAGCTGAAAGCTGTAATTCACCGTTACATCCCACACTCCATGCATTTCAGGGCTTAATTAATTCAGGCCCCAAGATAAGCGGTGCTGTTCTCCAGCCCGGGCGATGCTTGGAGCTCCCGGCTGAAGCGTGCCGCAGAGCATCGCAGCCTCCTGGCTTTTCCAGCACAGCGGGATGGGCTGCGCTGCCTGGCTGCCCGCAGGCTGGTGTGCCACTGGTGGCAAATTATCCCCGGCTGGGCTGAATGGTGCCAAATTGTAGCTCTTACCGGTGGAAGGCGACTTTTCCTGAAACAAACTGCTTAGTGGAAATTGTCGTCATTTTGCAGCAATGGGTGTAACATCTGCTGCAGGGGAGAGGAAGGATGGCTGGGAAGGTAACGGTCTTTCTCCCTGTAAGGTGCCAGAATCTCTTGTTCATAGAGGGGAGCTGATATTGCTCTCCCACTTCATCCTTTTTGGGGCTCAGGACCTTGCAGAAGTTTCAGCTGCGCCAAAACCACCCGCCACCCCTCCCGGTGCGCTGCCCTCCGACACGAACGCCCGGCGCTTGCAGCGTGCTCTGGGCACCCAGCGAGCCGCAGCCCTTGCGGGGGTGTCGGGGGGGCCACGAGAGCTTCGCAGCATGTCCCCATCCACAGCTGGCCTCATCGGTACCGCACCCAGAGAGCATTCCCAAAGGCTGGTTGCACCGTGCCCTAGGCAGAGAGGGTCCCTCCCAGGGCTCTGCGGGCAGGGTTTGCCGCTCAGGGTGCTGTCACCCAGGGAAACCTTGGGATTTGGTAGGTGCGCGGAGCTAGTGGGTGGGTGGGACTGCGCGAACCGGTCCCTTGCGACAGTGCCGTAAGCACTTACGTGTCCTGCGTTGCCGTAGCGTGTATTATATTAATCCAAGTCTTGCATGGCCAGGACTAGAGGGTGATACGTTCCCCCCCAGCCTTTGTGTCATGGAATCAGAGCACCATCCTGACGAGATGGGCCCCTTGCTTACAGCATTAGTGTAAGTAGCCATTTTTCTGCAAAAGTTTGTGTCTAAGGCTGATGGGCATCTCAGTGCCCTCTGGGGGCAGGTAACTGAGGTGAAGGGGTCTGCTCCAGAGGAGCGCCAGAGCCGAGCTCCTGTTGCCACGCAGACACATGGGCTGCAGAATAAAACCTGCTGGGAATGCACAGGCTTTTGTGGGAGTATCTGAGTCAGGAGAAAAACTTGGGCTGGAAGAGAGAGGAGGTCTCAGCTCACAGAGGCACTGTGCTTCCGAGTAGTTACTCTTCATATGGGATTGTTTTACCTGGTAATCTTGGGACACGGGTCTGAGTGAAGTAGTGACCAGGGGCTGATGGACAGCCTTGGCAGTGTCTGCTCTGGTTCCGCTTTGGATAAAAAAATCAATGTCGAGAGTGTTGGGTGGGAGACTTGTCATGAGGCTAAAAAAGCTCACATGGATTTGGCATTTGCAGTTCTCAAGGCTGGGATCATCTGGAAAGTGAGGGCAAGCTGCAGCTAACCCGGGGAAATAGTAAGTTAAATACCAATAGCTCTGGGGACTCGAGTCTGCGCCGCAGCACGCCTTGTCCTCGCGCCCCGCAGGTCCCTACCCCAGCGGAGAAGCGCACGGCAGGCTTTTTGCCTGAAGATGGCACTGCTATATTGAGGATTGCTGGAAAACTGCTGTACTAGAGCTGTGTGTAAAGTCAGGCCAGGAGAGCTGCTGCTGAGAGCTCAGGTATGGGTGCAGCGGTGGGTGCTGTCTGGGTAGGGGCTTGAAGGACCCTGTTTCCCATGGACAGGCAGCCCCAAACCAAGATTCCCTCCATGCCTGTTTTGCAACATCATTTTTGAGATTTTCCTGAGCGTTTGGACCCAGACAGTGTCCAAATCTTGCTAGTTTGGTGTAAACTCTTTCTCCTCCGCTCTCTTAAGAAGCAGTACGGTGTATGCTGGTGGCTGAGCTCTGCAGAGGTCTGATGTGAGCATTACAAAATGCAAGGAACTGCTCCAACTTATTCACAAGAGACCCCCTTGTCCTGGTGGTAAAAGGGTGGATGGCATGGAGCACTGGCTCAGCCCAGGTGCTCATGGCAAGTAAAGCAGTGGTGGCCAGAGCCACAAGGTGTGAATGAAGTTGCCTTTCCTGGGCTCGTGTCCTGCCCCAATCCCCACCCCCCTGCTCATCTTGAAGGACCTGAAGTAGCAGCATATAATCCCTCTGCTGTGCGGGTAAGAATTAGTCCATACAGTGGGTGAAATGCCCCGGATTACCAAGATCTCCCAGGTCTGTTGTCTGAGTATCAATAATGGCTCTGTTTTAGTGCAAAGGTGATGGGACACCCACTGCAATTACAGGGAAATGGCAGAGATGTCTTCTAGGGATTGGCACTGAGCATGAAGTAGCCCAAAGGCAGTGGCCAGCCTGGGCATTACCTACATGCTGAGCAGGCAGCACGGGAGCGTGCCCTGACTGCCAGGGTACGGCACACCCCGCATCTGGTTTGAGGGGCTCCTTGGCAGAAGGACACTGTGCCAGGTCAGACGTGGTTGCAAACAGAGGAGCCTTGCTCCTCTGAAAGCTTCATGTGGCTCAGCTTCGTGCTTAGTTATGTCTGTCCTCAGCCCCTCAGCCGGCATCCTCATGGGACACAGCCCATGTGCCCACTCAGAGCCAGGGCTGGATTTAATGTCTTCTGTTCATCGGCACCCCCAAATGCCATTAACAGGGGGAAAGAGGAGCAATCGTTGCCATTATGATAATTTTGTCTCCTATGCACGCACACAGAAAAAATGCATAGCTGTGTGTCTTTATTTCCACCACTGGAGGGCTACATCTACCTGCAGACTTTATTTAGGTTACATTAAACCCAGAGCGCCTGTCACCTGGAGAAACGTGTTGTACCAACGTAATCGGGGAAGGCTGAAAAGCAGAAACTCTTTTCTTTGGGGAAAAACCTGGCTGTAAACTTCATCGGTTTGCAGTGAAAGAGTTTTTTTCCCTATTGGAAGCTTTGTGGTTAGTTTTAATAAAGGCTGTGGGTTGGGAGGGAAGGGGGGAAATAGCTTCAGGACAGTGGGACTGTGAAATAGGAGCTTTGGTTTGTTTTGAACTACGTTCCCTCTTCATGAATAATCGAAGTACTGGGGCCATGTGCCACTGAAGGCAAAGAGGTCCTTGATCTCCTGAAGATACTGCCAGCCATTTATGTATGTGTCGTGCCTGCGCTGGCTGGTGGGACCCTGCAGCTCAGCCCCCCTGGTCCCCAAACCTCAGTCCTTCTCGGCCCCCGTGGGCTCGGCAGGTTTCCGCAGAGCCCGGCGATGGGCTGAGCAAACTTTTTCTGGTTAACTCACTGGAGAGAAACGCGGTAGGCGAGTAGCTTGAGCTTGACAAAGGAAACGTATCTGCAGTTGCCTTACAGCATGCTAAAGAGTTGTGCCTCTCTGGGGGTCTCTGCTCAGGCTGTTGTGTTTTGGTTTTTTTTCAGCTTCACACAGACTTTTCAGATCTCTATTCCAACTTTGAATTCCTATAGCTTACAGACACAGCAGAGCTGCTAGAAACATGAGCAGCAAGCCAGGTGTTGCCCCGAGCCATAGAATGATAGGATAGTTTGGGTTGGAAAGGACCTTTAAAGGTCATGTAGTCCAACCCCCCTGCAATGAGCAGGGACAGCTTCAGCTAGAGCAGGTTGCTCAGAGCCCCGTCCAGCCTGACCTGGGATGTTTCCAGGGATGGGGCATCTACCACCTCTCTGGGCAACCTGGGCCAGTGTCTCACCACCCTTGTTGTGAAAAATTTCTTCCTTAAAGTTTGTCACTTTTTTAACTGCAGGGTGGTTCCTGTGAAGTTTTATGATTGACTCTCGGGGAGTGTTTCCTTGGTGATGGGAAACCCTTGGGATGGGTCCCCCAGTGAAGACACGCACTTGGCGGTGTGGCTTTGTTGTTTACGCAGTTGGACCTGTCATCACTGCCTTTTTCTCATGCCATTTTGGGCCCACACTTCTAAGGGTCCGTGGAGGGATTCAGCTAAAAGCAGTGCTGTTCCTGCCATGCGTTGAATAAAGCTCTGCGCGGACTAGAGCGCAGCGAACTGTTCAGAATCCTTTATCCCCTGCGAATTTCAGCAGCTGCAGCTACGTTGGAGAAGTTCACCGCAGCTGAGAAGAGGAATGGGGCTCCAGTGCAAGGACCAAGCGCCAGCGAGCATGGGCAGAGCAGGCAGGTCTGCCCTGCTCGCCGCTGGTGGCCGGTGTAGCATGTTGCTGTTCTCCACAAACTCCTCTGGAAATGTGTTTGCCAGCTCATGTGCCACTTAGAAACTACCTGGGATGGAAAATTGTGCTTTGTCTTTTCCAGGCTATGGTGTGATATTTAAAATATTTATTTCCCCACATAGGTATATTCTCTGTCCTGTAAAGAAAGAGGTGCAAGCAAGGAAGGGCTGCCAGGTTAAAACTACAGGCACTCCATGGATAAAGTCTTCTGCATGGCTCGCAGGGGGTTGCATGTGCATACAAAGCCCTCCGCACTTGTGTGTTTGGTGCTCCTCGCTAGCTGTTGGGTGGGGAAGTGTGTAACTGTTTCAATAAAAGCTTTTGGGGACTTCTTAAATAAATCTTTCATGGAACTTCAACTTTTTGAAAAGGCCATTCTAGATGAGAGCTTTTTGTGCTGCACCTCTCTGCCTCCCCCCGCCCTCCCACCCAGATGACCATGCTTCCTTTAAACTCCTTTGGAAACATCAGCTTTGATAAATAAATCAAACAACGTTGTACTTCAGAATTGCTAATGGGATGTGATGCTGGTCAGTGAGAATACTTGTTTCCTTTGAAACCCTTGCAGAGAGGGAACCAGTTGTATTATATATCTCATGTCCTCATGGCACATGTAGTTTTGGAGCGAGACATTTCATTTTTCGGGGAACTCATGGTATTATTTTCTTTTTGGTATGCAGAAGCTTGGTATGAATGTGCCAGGAGAAACAACCGTGCAGCCCTCTTGGTTCCTGTTGAACCAGTTCTGGATCACCTAGAGCTTTTACAGCCCTCTAACCGGTGGTAGTGTCACTCTATATACTGAGTGATGATGGACACTGGTATGAGGAAGGCCAGTAGTGCTTGCTGTTTAACACGGTGGGAATGAATGTGCATAAGTGGAACAAAATACAGGTCTGTCCATTGTGCATGCTTCCAGTCAACCCACTTCTGCTTTTCCTGCTTATGGGATGGTGGGTGCAGGAGAGTATTATGAAAAGCCTTACTATAAGGTGTCTGTAGATGTATTGCTTTCCTGTACAAGACAGCTTCTGTTCCAGTTCAAACATACACGTGAAAGGATGACAGCAGGCAAGACCCAGCTGGGGTAAGGTACTGAAGCAGTGAAACAGGCATCGGATCGGCTCTTTTGGGTGGTCTCTCCATTTCAATGATAGTTTTGATAGGGTAGTTCAAGGCACAAACTCTGCTAAACCCCGGGTAGATTTGGACCGAAGTAGCACTGCGCTGTCATTGCTAGAAAGAGATATTTCAGCTTTTTTATTGAAGTAGTTTGGGGGCTTAGCTGAGCTCAGAAGGAGCTGTTGTGTGAGATTTTGTTAAATTCCAGCTGGGTTTCCCTCTCAGGCTCTGTCAGGGGTGATTGCAGGACACCTCCCAGAAGGTATCCAGTCTTGGTGTGGAGACTGTCCTTTCCAAGTATACTGTCCCAGTGGTCACAACCACCTACGTGACTTTTTTTTTTTTTAATTCCTTTTTATAAATGTCTCATTTCTAATTGGAACTAGTTTGGACTCAGATTGTAGCCATGAGCTTTTTGTTAAGCCTTTCTCCTAGATTAAGAATCCCTTTTAAGTGCCCGTTATCTTCCCCATGTGAAGACAGTGTAATCAAGTTGCCTCCCACTCTCTGCCTTTTGAGACTAAACAGATTGATCTCCCTGTCTGTGGCTAAAAGGACTTTTCTAAACCTTCCATCAGAGCTTCAGTTGGGTATCTGGGGCTGAAATGGGACTGTAATCATTAAGTGAGTCTTAGGCTAAAGTGATTTTCTAAAGCATGACATGAAGCATTAAGGATTTCTTGGCCAATATAGAGTGAAGTCTTTTTTATCCAGTTTCTTGACTCTTGCCTTTTTATGTTTGTTTCAGTGTTTTGGATACTAAGATGTAAAATTGATTCTGGATATATCACCCCGCCATGCCAGGAGACAGATGTGTTGGCTGGGGGTGCAGATCCCTTCGTCAAGACCAGAATATTAACCGTTGTCATTAATTTCAGGACACACTGGAGAAAGAAGATGAAGAAGTCAGACACGTGCTGGCAGGGGCCAGGGAGACTGCAAGCTCAGCTTTGAACACAGGAAAGCCTAATGCTCAGTCTGTCTGCTGCAGGTGCCGGGGTGATAGGTATAGGGCAGAACGTATTGGACAGAAGGTTATATTGGTTCCCTGTTGGGGATAGTAATGGTTCCTCATTGCCTTACCTGTGCTAGGAAAACAGCATCCTGAACTCTGACATTAAATTCTCCATGGGTAAGATATCTTCCCCCCCCACTAGGGTGTAAAAATACTGTGTATTAAAAGAAAAAGGAAAAAAAAAATTGGACAACTCGGGGAAAAAAAAGAGACAGGAGAAGTAGCCCCCATTGCCCCGTTGAGTGATGCTCAAGCTGGTGTCTGTGATCCACACTGTTGCGACTTGAGAGTGCTGGAGCTCAGTGGCTCATGCAAGTCCTGAATGCCTCAGTTCTCACAGCCAGCACAGGGCTCTCCGAGAGAGCCGAGGTGTTAGGGACCAGTGTTAATCAGGAAATCCCAAGCCTGGAAAATCTTATCCTGTCCCTCTAGTATGAACTTCAGAAACTGAACGTTTCTGTGGTCAATGCTAGAAGCTGCTACTGCAGAGCAAGGACAGGAGAAATGTCTGTTAAATCAACATTAAATTAAAATTTATAGTGCTATGACTAATGAGGAGACAATCTGCCTTCACGCTGACACTTAAAATCTATCCTGATCCGCGTTGCAGGAGCTGGATGTGCTCGCCCTGCTATGCCCTATGTTACACTAATGCTGTCCAGAACGTGCCCGCATTAGAAAATCTCCACGTTGAAAACCTCCTGTCTGTAAAGCTCAGATGACTTCAAGCGTCCATTGCGGCATGTTGGCTCCTTTTTTTGAAGCAAACTTCCACTGATGCAGTGCAGACGTAAAGTGCGTGTGGTGGGTTTGGGCTTGGGACCGGCGGTGGGGAATGCAGGAGCGAGTGAAGACCAGAAACCAGTTTAACGGCGACTTGTCACACGGGTGAGTTTGTGCAGACAGCTTTGCTACTGGCTGACTCATTCCTGGGGATGGAGGAGAAATGCAGGGAGGAAGCATATTGCCCTCTGCAGTAAGAATTATGGGGGTACATAACATATGGTGTATGTCTAGTTATGCTCTTGACAGTCTCTAAGAGTGCAAGGAAGCATACCATGTACCCTCTTATTACCACTAGTTTCCTTTCCACCCCGGTTAGTTACTGGTTTATATTCCTGTTTATCTTTCATCAAAGACAGTAAGAATAAAGCTCCAAGATTTTTAATAACTATATCAAGAATGTAACAGACAAAACCTCTTTTTTCCTAGTAGCTCCCCTGCCTTCCACTGAAAAAAGAAGATAAACTCTCAAACTTTCCTTGTGTAGGAGAGAAAAACCACCAAACAATCTGTGGCTGCAAACTTATTTTTCAAGGTCCAAATCAAGGAGAGGTCAAGGACTGAATAAAAAACCCCAGAAATGTGAGGGCTGCAAATGAAACCAAGGGTAGAGCTGTGGGTCTGGCCACTGTGATTGCTTTTTGAGGGGAAAGCAAGTGTGTACAGTTCCAGATTTAGGAGTAGGAAGTCAGGCATGCTTCACCTCTCTGAAAGGATCAATATAACAGAGTTTTCTTTCTGAAGACCACAGAAAAATTATGAGACGAAAAAGGGTACTTCAGAAATAAATATATAAATACCACTGTACACTAGTAACTCGTCTTCTGTTTTGGTGAGTTATATTAATTAGCAAGCTTTGATTTCCTAGCGACAGCCCTTCTAATGAAAGTACCTTGGATCTTCCTGGTGAGCAACTGAAGTCAAACATTTATAACAAGCAAACGTGTTGGCTGTGACATGTCACGGTTAGCATGTGGCCATGAACGTATTGCAAAACAAAATGTCCCCTAACAACTCATTAAGTATTTTTATTTTCTTTCTGTCTCATACATTCTCATTAATTTGTCAGCTCAAGGCTTTTTGTTTTGTTTTAAATTTATATCCTTGCTCTCTCTTTTAACTACCTGACCAACCTCAGCCTGTAGAAAAAAACTTTGTCAGAAAGTTGTGCCATGAAATCTTCCTGCAACAGTGAAACGATGACTGGATGACCTGGTTGCTCGTATCCCGGCTGATATCATCACTGGAGGTAAACTTCCAGGTTTCAAAGTTTGTTTTATC
The DNA here is from genome assembly GCF_000687285.1 of Phaethon lepturus. NCBI lineage: Eukaryota > Metazoa > Chordata > Aves > Phaethontiformes > Phaethontidae > Phaethon > Phaethon lepturus. The sequence continues at coordinate 29,957 of NW_010558331.1, read as the reverse complement.
CTGATGATGCTGAATGCTCCTGGTGCTTTCTGATCTCACACAGACATGAATGTGGCAGCGCTGTGGAGCTGCTAAGTGGGATTGTCCGAGAGCCAAGGATATCTAGGACACGAAGTAAAAACTGCTTGTCTGAAAAGTGAAACCTTCAATCTCTTTGGAGAAGGCAGGAGAAAACATAGAAGGACTACATTTGGGAAAGCTTGGCTCCTGTCATTCACGGGAATAAATTCTTCTCCAAGGTGACTGGTACGTGACAGTGAAAAGGGTGACCCTCATCTTAATATGCAATATTACAAGTTTGATTTAAAAAAAAAATTGATTTAGCATTTGCCTATTTTTGAAGCACTTTATGGCTCTATACTTCTGTTTCTCAGTGCTGCTGTCAGACCCATGGAACAACTGCGGTAATAAATTCCACAGATAACTTCGGCTTGGGGCCAAGTGATTTTTTTTGGGTAAAAATGAAACAAAACAGAGAATCAAGTACTGGAAATGTACAGAGTCTGTTTATTATATTTTTCATGAAGGAATTACGTACAAAAAAGTTCTCCTTGCTTTGGGATGTGTGTCTAGTGCTGTATTATACACAGGAGCCCTAGAACTGTAATTTGTCATTTGCTCATAGTTTGTGCATGGTCCGGTTTTAATCCTCCTTGTCCTGCAGCCTGTAATGAATTCCAGTTGGTCCAGTTCCAGATATGAACAACCCTACGGTCTCCCAGTAAGCTGGTTGTACAAACAAACTAGATGCACAAGCTGCATTTGGGTAGGAGAAATCACCCCTGTGGGCTTAAATTGGGGGTTATTGATGAAGGTTTGATTGTGGAATAAAGAGATTACATAGCCATCTTTGTGCTTAAATGAGGGTGTCAGAAGCAAAATTCATTACCCCTTCTTCGTTCCTCCTTTCGCCCTCCTGTCTCTCCCCAGCAGCAACGTGCAGGGTGGTTTGTATTCTCAAGCCATGCCCAGGTTTGCGTGGTCTGGGTTCGGGGCACTGTGCCCCGCACCCCCGTGCCAGCCCGGCTCGGTCCCGTCCCTCTGATGGGCTCTTGGCCCTTCTGTACGATGGGGACTGGCCCGTCCCCTGCCTGGGTGGTGGAAAGGAGGTTTCTGCGAGTGGCAGCAGTAGGAGCCATCAATCTGAAACAACAGCCCACAGATATGTGACGCTTTCTGCCACGGGAGAGAAACGACTTCCACAAAATGGCTGTGGAACAGCATTAAACTCGAGTAAAGCGCTGAATTAATCACAGGCTCCTCCAGTGCGCTGGGGAGGGTGGCACAGATGAAGGAAAATGAACCACCGTGGAGAGCTGAGCCAGCACCCAGCTGATGAGGTGCTCTCCTCTCTTCCAGGAGACTTGCAAAAGGATTTTTCTCCTCCTTGGAAGCAGGGTGGCTTTTCAGTGGTGGGGACGTAGATGTCAGTAAACATATGTCCTGCTTCCCGCTAGCTGCCGTCTGAGATTTTGCTCCTCTTGAGTGCGACTGATTCTTGATTTTTTTCCACGCTTCTCTTGCTGTGCCCAAAAGCAAGAACAAAAGGGCAGAGGAACAGCAGAAATGTGAGTACCAAGAACAGCATTCACCACCCACAGGCCTTACTTTTGTTTTTTTGGTAATGTTTTTATGCTGGGCAGGGCTGCATGTGATGAGAGGATTTATTGATCTGATTCCTTGTTCCTACTTGGTCACCATATCCTTTGGTCACCTGCTTCTGCAAAACGTCTCACAAGGCCATTTCAGCCATCAGATGGAACTTTTCCGTTTCTGTATCTGGAGTATTTCTGTCCGTGCTCCCTGATAACTCCCACATCTCTAACAGCATTTATTCATAAAAAAGTGTTGTTTATTGCTTTCAGAGCTTTGGTGCAACACAGCTTCCCGGACTCCTTCCTTCTTGTGGGTACAACTGGCCCCCAAAGGAGGTGGCTTAGCTAGTTCCTGTGCAATGAGAGGGGTGTTTAAACCCCTCCTGCAATACACCCTAATGAAGAGTTACTTCTTGAATGGCAAACAAGGTGCAGTGTAGTCTGCAGATGGGCTGATGCACTACTGGTCTACTATAAAATGGTACCAAATCCAGTTAAGCCTTAGAGGTTGCCAAAGCCTTGGGAGTCGTGGATTCTTCATAGCCAGACTTGGGCTTAGGGCTCTGGTTTTAAATAGTACCTCTGGGAGACCCAAGGAAAGAGAAAGCAGAGATCTTGTTTTATAATCCTCTTTTTACAGGTCTTGGTCACAGTCTTGAGGCCTTAGTGCAACTTAGAGATAGGAGCGGTCCCAATGGGATGTAAGAGCACTTATGCAGGATAGTAGACACTGCTGAAATGTGGCTCTTGAAAAGGCTGTATGGGACTCTACATATCTAGTCTAATCCCTTATCTTGTGTTTGACAGTATTTGACTCCTTGCTTATGCTGCTCTGCAGAAGATGGAGGCTCCACTGCCTTCTCCAGGTGTTGTATTCCAGTGCTTTCATTCCACCTAGCATTTGAAAGCTGTCCCTAAGAGAGACCTGAATTAGGCCTTACTGCATTTTAAGCCTATTGGTATATCCCCATAGCTTCAAGAGTTTTACAACATTTATTTGTGTATTATCTTTTACATGTTGGCAGGCTCATCCTTCCCCATCTCTTCTTATCCTCTCTAGACTGCAGAAATTGCAGCTATAAAAATCTGTTTCTCAGCAGGCTGGCCATGGATCTTGGAAAGGCATCCTTTGCTCTCTCTGGCTCATACAGAGCCTCTGCCCTCGGGAAAACGCAAGCTAACTGGCATTTACCTACTTTTAATTGGATTGAATTACCACTTGCACTGGAGAAGCTCCAGCACTACTTTTTGGCGTCTGGACAGGGTGCTAAAGCTCTAGCCATCTCTGCTCTGATGGCACTGCCACTTGTAGGGACACCGGCAGAGATGTACAACTGTCTGGACAGGTTAGACTAGGCACATCGCCCACTTGTCTATAGGCCAGTGTTTTACCTTCCTGCTCTCTGACACCTGGAGAGAGGCTGATCCACCCCAGAGCAGGCCCTTGTTGCCTACAGGTAGAGACCCAATTACTGCTTTCTCCCTGCAGCTCCCGTCATGAGCTCCCGTCGCTCCCCAAGGAGCCATGGTGCAGCTGTCCCGCAAAAAAAGGTCAGGACGCATTTTAATTCGTCTTCCTCCCTTCTCTATGTTAGCAAACCATAAAGAAAAGAAAAATCCTGGAAACTTGGGTCACCTGAACTCTTCACCATACCACAACCTGGGTTGTGATATCAGTCATGGAGGTTCCTCTCCTCAAGGAAAGGGGAGGCAGCCTCGGGTGGTGTTCACTCACACTCTGCCAGCTCCTCCATCATGCACATAGGCCAGAATATTTTACCTGGAGGATACCAAGGCTGTGCCTACCCCAGTGTGCACCCGCGCTATGTCTTACACAGCCCTCGTCTTCAGTTTTGTCCTGGCCTAGGCAGTGCTGGGTCAATGCTGGTGTTGCTTCATGTATCTCTTGGATGTCTCTCTCCTGCAGACCCCCTCCTGTACCTTCTCTTTTTTGAGTCAACCAAAGTGTCACTGTTTGTGACACTGTAGGACCCAAGTCCTCTTTGGCAGGAATGTCACCTACTTTCTCCCAGCTTATTCTTGCAAAACCATCCAGTTTTCCTTCTTGTCTAATGTTTTAACTTCTTTGCACTGCTTCTCCAACTCATCATGTCCTCCTCTGTGGTGTCTGTGTACCAGAGCCCCAGGGCTGCCATATATAGAAGCATCGGTGTGCTGGAACAAGGCTAAACAGGAGAGCAGTCAGATTTATTTATTTTCTCGGACTGTAACATGCCTTCTGGGCAAGCACTGGGGACCTGCAGTGTAACCAGTTACCAGTTGAGCTCAAGAGCCAAAGTTCTGCAGTTGGAGTTATAAACAGCCTCTTATCTCTGTGCTGGACACAGAGTGACCTATTTAACACATTTACCACCCTGTTTTAAAACAGTTTTAAAAATGCAAGTGTATGATGAAAAGATGTGCAGAAACAGTTCAAACAATTTTTGCTTTTACAGCTTCTGCTAAAATCTGTCTTTCTTTTTTTTTTCCTCCCTCAAAAAAGGTTGTCTTGGCTGGTTACTTGCCTGCAGGGGTTAGTGCCAGATGGAGTTTAATAGCAGGTACATAATATCCTGCTGTTTAAGGGTGTTTACTTTTTTTTTTACACAGAAAAACACCTCTTCTTCCCTTTCTCACTTTTTAGAAGGGTCACATCTATGAATAGGCAAAAGCCTGAGTTTTGCTATGTTCTGTCAATTTATGGTGTTTAAAAATGGCCTTACCCTTTTCTGGGATGCTGTAATTTTTGCATAGGTTTCACTTTTATTTGAAATAACAGAAATGAAAGTCCCAAATCTCCCTGAGAATTTTACAGTTCTTTTCCTACCATTGCAGCTAAGTCAGCGGAGTTGTAAGTACAGACGTTGGTCAAAAATCATCTCAGTACTGAAGGACAAGAACTACATTCACCCTGCCCAGCCGTTTTTTTTTAGGAATACAACTGCAGTGTAGACTAGAAGTTAATTTGAAAGGAAAACATGAGTCATTAAAATCCTGACTCCCAACATAGGTTCTCTAATTCTGTGCATCTTTTTCATATGTAACTTTATGTTAATTTGGCATTTACAGAGTGTGTATGTTTGTTGAGGGGATAAGCGACAAGGAGGGATGGGAAAGATTTTAAGATACAAAGGAAGAATGGTCTGGTCTCCTGTCTCTGATGAAGTTAAAGGTTAGTCAGGGGCTGAGGCAGGTCTTTGCATCATTTTTTTCTTAACTAAGACTTCAGGAAAACTTGTTTCTTCTACCTACAGGCCCATCTTATGGAAAACCAGAGCATGACTGTTGCCCTTAGCTGAGGACTGCTCTTAGATGTGATAGGAGTGCACAAAAACTCAGCACCTTGCAGATAAAGCCTGTTTTGTGCTCAGGTCCCCCCTTGCTGCCACTCCAAATCAGAATAATCACGTTAAGGAGAGATGAACCAGCAATGGGCTTCATCTAAATGCCTTTGCCTGTAAAGCTTTCTTTGCAGAGACATGCAGGCCAGTTTATTTCAGAGATGCAATGATCAAAGGCATGATATGAAGGTTCAGTGTTGCTGTGTGCTGCAGAGGAAGACTGGAAGTAATTTGGGTCAACTAAAGTTAGAAACCATCCCCCACCTCACGAGACAGATGTGAACTTTGAAGTCAGGGAGATTCTCAGCAAGACAATCCAGTAGAGCCGGTTTCCCCCAATACAATTTCTAATTTGCTGACTCGATACCCGTGCAGGATCCTGTTACTGGATGGGAAGGACAGTTTGCCCAGTCCTGTGACCTTCCCTTGACAGAGGTCAAAAACTGACATCAGAAAATAGAAAACACTTGAGTGATGCTGCAGCATGTTCCTGGAAAACAGTCCTTTCTGACCAATAGAGTTTGTCATCAGTTTAGGCTGAAGATCAAAGGAATTCAGGGTCCTTATATTGCCTGCTGTATCTGATGTAGAGTGCAGGAAAAAACACAGCTCTATCATCTTCCACTTACCCATTTCAGTACTTTGGCTTGTGCCTTCTGGGGCTGGTGGCAGGATGTAGACTCAAAACGACCATCCTTTACAGCTGAAAGGATCCTGTTCGCAGACTAAATGGTCTTCTATAGGAAGAAGGCTGGTCTGTCTCCTGGATGTCCCCCGCCCCACCTCCCTTAACTCTTCAGAGGTGGAAGCTGTAGTTAAAGAGTGCAAGAAGAGGTCTGATGAAATCCAGATCCCCCAGAAACTGAAAAGAGCACCTAAGTACCTTTGATGAAGCCACAGTTTTGCACCTGTGCATGCTCACTACCTCATTGTTGCTCTTTCTTTTTTCCTGCCTGGGAGATACTCAGCTCAGTTTCTTTGTGCTGTTTTGATGAGTAACCCTATTATTGGGGAAATCCCTGACGTATATGTCTGGCTTTTCAGACTGCTCCCTACCGCAGACTTATAATTTCTAAGTGATAGATGACTGCAACACAGTCTGTAATGCACGATATCAGTGAAACAGGCTCTGTTCTAGAGATGCTATCTTACCTTTCCAAATAGTCTCATGGCAACGCTCGCTTACAAGCTTCAGCCTAATGGATCTCTGTAACAGTTTGGACTGTTCTCCCTCTGCAAGTATTTTATGCACTAACTTGTGGATTTAAGCCAAGCACAGCCTGAAACAGAAACCACTGGGCTATGGACCCATTCTGCCATGCCCACATACCTGTTACAAACCAGCAAATGCCTTGATCCTGCTCCTGGTGTATTGACCCAATTAAGGCTAGTCAGGAAGTTAAACTCCCTCAAAAAGTCTCAAATGGAGGCTCTTCCAGTGGTTTACATACCCAGGAGGAGTAGCAGAGGAGGTTCACTGCTCCAGACCATCTCCCTACATTCATTTCTTCCATGTCTGTGTGACACCAGGTGGCATTGATCTGATGGGTTACCTTGGCCTTCATAGCCTACTTTGCCTCTCTTCCTGCCACATCATGCAGGCAGAAGAACAGTACTGATGTGGGTCACGGATACAAGCATGAACCATGTACTTGTCTGTCTTCTATTGAAGATCCTCATTATTCTTCTGCAGGTGGAAGAGGAGAGCAGCTGACAAAATAAGACTTTTTCTGAATAGAGAGACTGGAAGAAGGGACTACAAGACAAATGTTGAAGATAGATAGCTTTTTTTCACATTCATATGTAATACCAAACAGCAAAATGGATTCTTGCTTTGAAGATGTCAAGTGTAAGTTTCCTCATATTCCCACCTGATCTCCCACCTCTTCTCCAGTTCATTCCTCATCTCTTTGCCTCCTGGTTTCAGTCTTCCTATTTCATAACCAGTTTATATCCCTGCCTGTAACTCGTCCCTTTGCATGTTAATCCCTCACTTTTTCCCATCCACCTCTTGCCACTTCTGTATTTGCAAGAGGACAAGGTGCTTCTGCTTCCTCTTCCTCCAGCATGCCCAGGTCCAGGAGGACATGTTACCAATGAGAGGTCCATTGCTCCCATCCAGACCTGGAACTGTCCACAAGTGATGTCCAGTTCAAATGGCAGGGCAAGTCCTGTCTTCCATGGGAGCTGAGAACAGGGCCCTTGGGTATTTTAGAAGTTGAAATACCAAAAATCACAAATGTGGATCTTCATGTGGTGAAGGAAAGAACACACTCTTTGTGAATGCTAGCCCTTTTCTATGTGCTGGCATCTCACAGCTTGCGTGTGATAGAGGTTTTCAAATAAAAGCTTAAAAATCCCTTTTTCTCTCCCAGATCTGGCACCAACGACCAAGGAAATATCTTCTCCCCCCCCCCACCTTGGAAGCCACTAACCTGTTTGGCTTTCAATGCACTCCAGAAATGCTCCCTGAAGAAGCTATATGGACAAACACTTAATGTTAAACTGAACAATAGAAAGAGTTAGGCAAGCTTAATACGAAACGGTGTTGTAAATCAAGCCTATAATCTGAGCAGGTCTGGCACATAATTAATCTTTGGGGAGTCTCTGGGTAGCAACTTGGAGGCTGTTAGTCAGTAAACTTCCACAGGTCTCTGTGGGTTTGGGATTAAGCTCTGTGTGTGAATAATCATCTAATTAATCACCTCAGGCAGGGGTTTGAGAGACCTTCAGTCCCTGCTCTTGGAACAAAAGTAAGGTTTAAGCAGGCTATGCCAAAGTTGCATTATACGGTTCACTGCCAGCTCCAGGTGTATCTGCTCAGACCATGCCTCACGGGCGCTGGGAAATGCAAACCCGATCACCACGAGTGAGCGGGGAGCGAAGCGTTTTCCCCACGCTTGGTGTTGCTGTCCTGTGCAGAGGGGTGGCGGTGGCTGGAGGGGTACGTCCTGCACAGTGCTGCTGCAGCAAGCTAGCAGGAGTCAAGAGAAGTTCAGACGAGAGGTGGTTTTCATCTCAGGTGATGCAGGAGGGTTTGAAGTTCTCATTTATTACAGAGGCAAACTCTTCTCAACCACGAAATGAGCCCAGGCATGTTTGCCTTAGGATGGTTCCTGAAAACGATAAAACATGAGAGCCTTTCTCTAGGTTAACTTGCACAGAGCTTTATGGCGAAGGCTACGGCAGGCCACCTGCGGTCTTACAGATGGCTCTAACTCTTTCTGATTCAAATTATGTGTATTTGGGAACTCTTTTGCCAGAATTAATGTTGCCTTCTCAGGACCAAGTACAGCCACGAGCTGAACATGTACGTCAGCCCCATTTTTGAGCACTTTTACAGCTTATTAAGGAGAAGCAGCCTGTGGGTTAAGGATGGAAAGGCCATGAGTGATTTCTTCTCTGGGTTGTCTGCTGAACACGGGCTGTGAACTGTCACTCAGAGCTGTGGCTCTTCGACTTGAGCTCCAGCTCATCTTCTCCATGGGTGGTCCTCCCTCACCCACATGAGCAGAGAGCACTCCTGCTCATCCCCCCCGATGAGCTCAACGCTCAGCAGCGCACCTGAGCTCTGCAGCTGCTGGCCACAGCAAGGGCAACACTTAATGTTGTTTGAGAAAGTCAAATTATCCTCCTTCGTTACAGAAAGCTCTTCAGTAGCCCTCCAGTAGCCCCTGGAATATAATTTAGCCTCTAGATGTGGCAGCATGCTGCAGAGCGCTCAGGGAAGCCCCAGTTTTCTTGGGAAACAGCGAAGAGAGAGCTGGACTTATAGCTGTGGAGACCTGTTCTGTCTTTTGAAATTTTGATGATTGTTGTAAGAAACTGGAAAAATTTTGTGATGCAATTCCTTAAATTATGTTTTCCAGGCAAAGGATCTAAAATATGTTTTTGAAACTCTTCAGTAGATAAACCTTAGAAAAATATCTTCTAAAATTATTCCCTGGAAGGAAACTATTGCCCAGTTTCTGCCCTTTCACTCTGCTGCATCTTGTTAAGTATTTTTCATGCCCTAGCAATGATTTAAGTAAGGGGGAAGCTAGCATTAATATACATAATAGAAGCAAATATCTGTTTTAAAGGTACCGTTCTCCACAACAAGGCCATGGATTTAATAGCCTTTTACTGTATTATCAATAGCACAATGCTGTGACATTGATCCACAGCTATAGGGAACAATCCAATTACTGTTCAATTGAGTCAAAGCAATTAGTCTGCTTAGGCCAGGGGGTAATGCAATCAGCTGAAAATATTTAACAATCAGATTTGCAGAGAGCTGAAACTCACATTTTCTTTCTTGCTTGCTTTCTTTCTTTCTTAGCTGTCTTGAAGATCTCATCCTAACTAATGAACGTGGGCAAAGGAACAATTCAAAACATGGTGGAAACCCTGAAAGTCCCTTTGAAATCTGTGGCCAAGGTAATAATGATGGTTTGTAAATGGGTAGGCTATTTTTGAGATGCACAAATGCATGGGCCTCTCTGTACTGGATCCTCTTTCAGGGTGTACTTAAGTACTAAAACACATTCAGACTAGTCTTCAGACTTTGATGTTTAGGAAAAGCATTTAGGAAAATTTATGGTTAGGTCTGAGTTATAAGGACCTAAGTGGTTGTTTATGTTGATGTGGATGTAAACTTGGGATCTTTTGGCAGAGGCTAAGCAAAAAATTATTTCATCAATTCTTTTCCTATAAATTGTATTGCTTGCACTGAGGTCACAAAAAATTTCTGGAAAGATTTTTCTCTAAATATTTTTTTTTTACATGGCTCTGCATTTTGGTGGTTATGTTGCCTGTGTTAAGTAAAAATGTTCCAGCTACAACATTATGCCCTAGTATCCTGTGTTCTTCCTTGTAACTTAATGATCTTTTGTAGGCAGAATTAACATAACCAAAGCATTAAAGACCCAAATACTTTAGTCTCAAGATGAATGAGTGGTTGATACACTATGGGTTTGACTTTTGTTTCACAAGTATTGTAGTCCCTTTGACTTCATTTGGGATCATTGCTACTCAGACTAATGGCATACAGCATCCAGATGATCTTTTTTCTAGTTGAAAAAATTGTAAGGGGAGTGCTTCATAACTCTACAGAGTGCTGCTTTTGCTAGCAAAAATTGAATACAGTGCAACCGTTGCTATCTGAAGATGATCTGCTTACATATACATTCTGTTAATCTGCTTTAGTATCCTGAAATAATTGACTGAATGGTGCTCTTGGGTTTTGTGATGGAGAAAAGCTGATGCTTTGCTCCTACATGAGAACTGACAAAACACTGAATAGTTTAACTCTGGAGATTCTAATCTGACACAGGTGTTCTTTAGGCATGGTCTGCTGAAAATCTCTAGGGCTTGATTCTTTTATGTTGAAGAAAGTCAGAAGATAACTTTTCCAAAGGCTGGTTGTAATCTGGGTTTGAGTAGAACAGGTCCAGGAGAGTTTGTAGTATTATAGATGTGGTTCTTTCTGCACTTAGGCAAAGAAAAGACTGCCCTAAAGCCAATGTCTTTTGACCTCAGCTTGTCACTTGGTAGGGAGATTATATCATAGTACCCTCTAGGGTGAGGCTGTAATCCAAAACTGCCCTGGCCCCTAAACTTGGGTTGGAAAGGAAGTGTTGGATTTATTCTAATTACGTAAAAATGTAGAAATAATGCACACATTGGGGTTTCTTGAAGGTTGAAGTAAAACTGGGTTATGGCAGCTCTTTTGGAATTCAACCTTTTGCCCACATCTTTGTCTGAGGTGTTGTCTGGAGCACGTACTGAGGACTGCTCTTAAGACATATAGGAAGCCTCACTTGGAACTGTCTTTTGTGCAATGTTTTAAAGTTAGCTCAGAAATTTATCAAAGTGAGAGCTTGTCTGGGAAAAGGGGAGTAGTCAGGATTTTTCCTGCCTAATTAACAGATTGAGGGCACTGATGTGGAATGGAAGAGCTTGGGCTAACTTCCAAGATAATATACTACTGTATGTGAAAATACTTCTGAATTAGTAAAGAAACAATGGTATTTACAAACTCTCTCTCACCTCCAGTCTTTGTAAAAAAGCTTAGTAAGCCTTTCTCTTGTGTCTTCACAGCAGAATGGATTTACAGGATGGGGAGGGATGAGTGGAAAAGAGACCTCGAGGTGTCTCCCCTGGAACACTCCACTGCAAAGTCAGCCCTTTTGGTTTATACCACCTTTGCAGATGGATCTGGCCATTGTGTTCTATTGAAGGGGGAAAAACATCATTATCTTTGGAAATCCTGAGTGAATACAAAGTCTTTAAGTGTGAAAAAGGTTTGTTCTTGCTTTTTAGGTGATCTGGAGGCTGTTTCTGAGTTCTGCCCATTTGCATTCATGCATTCCAAAGAATTTGGCTCTGCAGTTGTAAGAAACTGTTGTAATGCTAAATTGGAAATATTTGGGTAAGACATTAAAATAATATTCTAGAGGGTTTATGACGTGCTATGCCATTATGTACTGCTGTATAAAAGTTGAATAAGAAATCAACTGAATGAGCTGCACTATTCATGTAAGCCTTGCTAACCTATGAATAATGTGATCACCCCAGATACAACATTGTAAAGGTTTTATAAGCGTCATTAGAGTATTTTTATCTGTATTTGCATGTCTTAAAAGGAGGAAAAAAGCTACTGAGGTTGTAGAGTGAAACTTTGAGTTCTAAAGAACTTGGGTCTAGGTTCTGCATTTGTTTGTTTGTTTGTTTGGACGTTTCTTGCCTGTGGTATGAAATGCTGTTTTCATTTAAGAATACAGAAAAGAGATTGGGTACTGTTACACCGACACCGTATTTCTTCTGTGAATGAGTCTGCCTATGTTGCGTGGAGCCATCAAACACTTGTAGTATATGAGCACCATGAAAGGAACTGGTATCTACTCAAGGCAGTGCCCACCTGCCCAGACACCTCTCTCCTTTCCAGTTATGCTGTGTGTTCCTTAAAGTCTTTCTGCTCTTCACAAAGAGAGAAAGAGGATGATTTCATGGCTTAACACAGCCTTGGTGGCACAGACTTTCCATCTGCCTGGTAAATCCCTAAATGCTGAGCAAACCCATCTCTTCCCAAGTAGCCACCAGCTGTCCTCAGCTTTCAGGACCACTGAGAAAACTGCAGTGTGGGAGGGTGTGTGACAGCTTTCTCTTTTTAAGTGCGAAATCTCTGCTACCTTCCCTGCCCACCCTGATTCTGCTGTTCTGAACTTCATGTTGCCGCTCAGCTCCTGAGGTACCGTCAGTGGTAGCAGGGGCAGGATGAGACTCACTGTGGGCAAAGGCTGGAGGGAGGTGGTATGGAGGGCCATACCTTCTCAGCTGCCCCCTCGTACTTTCTAATGCCTGTGGATGGGAGACACAGGGGGACTCAGGACTGTGTCAGGGGGAGGAAGAAGTAGTCCCAAGCCTTCCTGTGCATCCCCTGCAAGCTTGTCTCCTTTTGACATCCTCCCTGTAATGTGTGGCCATCCTATTTTGCTCATGCTTGCCCTCTCAGTACATTTTGTGGCTCACACTCTCCCAATATTGGCTCAAATCAACCCCTTTGCTTTCCCCTCTGTGCAAATCTGTTGTCTGCAATTTGCAGTGAAAGCAAGGGAAAAGCCCTTGACCTTCACTCGGACTCTGTGAGCAGGTGTTAGGAGAGGTGGGCTGACTTGTCGTGTTGTTCTGGTTTCAGCTGAGATAATTTTCTTCACAGAAGCTAGTGTGAGGCTGTGTTTTGGATTTGGGATGAAAATAATGTTGGTAACACACTGATGTTTCAGTTGAGGACTGTCCAGCTTCTTGGGCTGCCCTGCCAGCGAGCAGGCGGGGGGGCACGGGGAGCTGGGAGGGGGCACAGCCGGGACAGCTGACCCAGGCTGGCCAAAGGGATATTCCATACCATACGACGTCATGCCCAGTATATAGAGCTGGGGAAGAAGAAGGAGGGGGGGACATTCGAAGTGATGGTGTTTGTCTTCCCAAGTAACCGTTACCCGTGATGGAGCCCTGCTTCCCTGGGCATGGCTGAACCCCTGCCTGCCCATGGGAAGTGGGGAATGAATTCCTTGTTTGGCTTTGCTTGCGTGCATGGCTTTTGCTTCACCCGTTCAACTCTCTTTATCTTAACCTACGGGTTTTTTTCTGATTCTCTCCCCCATCCCAGCTGGGGAGGAAGTGAGTGAGAGGCAGTGTGGTGCTTAGTTGCTGTCTGGGTTTAAATGGTGACACGTGTCCATGCACACCCCTTGCATTACTACAGCACAAGTTCATCAGGCTGTTATATGTTAGAACCAACTTTACTGCAAAAAATTACAGGGCTTGTTTCTTATGTGAAAGAAGTTTCTGCCATCTTCAGGACTTGTCTCTGGGAGGTCATCTGTGTGCTGTGGTAGAGCAGACTTATTCCTGAAGGACATGGGAGGGCAATGGGAGGGGAGCATGAGACTGAAGACTGAACTGGTGTCCCGCCTCTGCCTGCTGCTACTTCCCCATGGGGACAAGAAGGCCTGGTGGGAGGCCATTCTCGGAGCAGGTACCAGGGCAACCAGGAGCATAGCTTGTGGGGATCCAAACAATGGGTTCCTTTGTAAATTGTCCATCAATGTTGACTTGACTCTGCTTCACCCGCTATGCTTGCTAATGGCCAGAATCACTAGATTTTATTTATGGTAATTCCTATGTTGACTGCATCTTTCCAATCCACTTTGCAGCAGGTAAAAGCAGAGTTCTTTCCCAGCAGGGAGTACATTAATTTTCTACGGTGGCAAAATTGACTTGGCTCTGCCATCAGTCACACAGGTACCCTGCTAGCACTGCTTAGGTGGGGAGGGAAGGAAACTGGGCTCTAACTGGATCCCTGAACTGAAAAAAGTCTTGCACAGTGAACATTTCAGCCACATTTCAACACAATTGAGGGAATGATGAACTTTGGGATACTAATAGGTTTGAGCTTATAAGGTAGAAGAAAGTACAGGCTTTATCTCTTGAAGATATGGTAGAAACTACTACCTTGTATTAAAATTAAGTTTTGTTGGCTTTCCCAGTAGATCCAAGTCTCTGTTTGGGTAGAATTTGTACAATTCCTTTCCTGTGATCTTCTGAAGGGTTGTATGGAGTCAGACAACTGTTGCAATAGGGGTTTGGCAATAGTAAAGTTATGTGGAGTGTCTGAAAACCTCTCCCTCTGATGCTCTTTGATCTCCACCCTTTAGATAAAACACCGGCTGATAGAATCAGCTTAGGCTTGGTAGCGCTCATTTAACTAAGTGGAAAGAAGCAGGAGCATGGATCATACTGATGTGTAGCTGCGTATGTTACTCAGCTCCTGGACAAAACTGCTGCTGCTTATTCACCTTTGTGATTGATCACTACCGTATTATGTTCTTTCATGTTGTGAGTCACTTACCAGATAGGACAGCCCTTCTCTGTCTACGAAACATTGCACAAAGGTTGTTAATTGAGTGACTCACTGCAGTGTATCATTTTTAATGTCAGCAGTTTTTTTGCTCATTTATCTGGGTCTCACTGTGGATGGGGTTATTGATGCTGTGGGACACTTAAGCATTTGGTTACATTGAAAGCTGCCTTAGAGGCATGACTCATGAAGCTGGTCTGGTAACCAAACCACAGGTATTTCTAACATGAGAAAGGACTCCTTGTCTTGATCCGGAGAGCTGTGTTGTTTTCTATTAGATTGCCTCCTGCTTTGTCACATCTGACTAGGTATGTTATGTGATAACCTGATGTGTGTTTGTGCCGTGCAGATTGCCGAGATGGGCAAAGCTGTGGAGCCCTTGAAGGCATTGAATCCAGTCCAGCTCTGCTGTCCATTGGGTGACTTCCATATCATGTCCTGGGGCTTTTTGTGCCAATGTGCACGGAGGTATGAGAAGGTGGCTTTGACAAAAGAGGCAGCAAACATGTATTAAATGTGGCTAGGTTGTTTGATGTAGTCCATCTGTTGTTTCCTGGGCCCAGAAAACTTTCTTCTTCTATGGCTATGATCCTGCTTTATGATATTGTACTTGAGATGTACTTTATGACCATTACTTGAGGTGTCTCAGCCCTTAGTGCAGCACAGTGTGCAGAGCCCGGGGGAATTCAGAGACAGCTGGTACATCTATGTTGCAGAGCTTGGAGCTGGGCAAGGAGACAGCTGAGCCCTGGAGGCAGCAGAAGTCTACTAGGGCATTTATTTGCTGCTGTTAATAAAATCATGCTGGTGCCTCTAAATGCTGATCTGGAGCTAGCTCTATTCATCTCACATCCCACATGTTAGGGATAGGCCTCTGGTATCTCAGTCATCTCTCTGTAAAATTAGGAAGTACTGCTTACTCCTTCCTTCCTCACCCCTGTCTCGGAGAAGCATGATTCATTAAAGATGCTCAAGTCCCAAATACTGTGGGGAGAAAAGTCTAAAGATGTATGGAAATGGATTGTGAGGGAATAGAAACAGTATCTGCTTTGCAGTGTCTCCGCTGTCACTGCATCTCTTGGGGATTCCCTTTCCCATCCATGGGTCACTAAGTTTATGCCATCTGCTAGGGGATATTCTTTGGAAGCTTTTAGTGCCCATGGCTGTGCTGTGCTCTCACAACATGGTAGGAGTTAGTATCTTTAGTTGCATTGCTTGGTTAAGAAATTGCTGAAGGGAAGAAGCTGCACCAATTGCAAGCAATATGTGCTGAAGAGTAAAGACTGGGGAGGACATCAGGTTGCTTAAATCTATTCCAGTACAATTTTGTTGTAGATGCATCTCTTGAGATCTCCAAATTCCTGGTCAGCTTCTCTGAGATGACTGGTCTTTGCCGCTCCAGATAGAACGATACCAGGCAGTGAAATAGAGCTCTTTGAGACCCTTCTCTCTTGCCTGGCATTTTAACTCCTAGACTCATTGAACTCCAAGAGGAGTTCTGCGCTCGGAGACTGGGTCTGAGCAAAGAGACCTCTCTGATGTTTAAGATGAAAAGACCTCTTACATGTGCTTGAAGTGGGAAGTGTGCAAAGCTCAGATGAGTGCCAGAATTGTTTTTAATGGATTCCTGTGAATGTATGTGTGATTAGGGACTTTTAGACTTGAACTATAAGGCATGAGCTCCTGACATGAGAAGGAAATATTTTCTTACTCTTCTTCCCGGGCAAGTTCAGTTTGTGGGCCTCTGTTATGATGAGTTTGGCAAAACAACAGTCTGCCCGTATTACTGCTGGTTCAGTTGCCACAGGAACTCCCATACAGACAGAGCTGTGAGAGTTTCTGGTGAGCTTGGTTTAAGCAGTAAGGACAGTTGGTTTAAGCAGTCAAAGCCCATAGCTTTGCAGATGAATTACCTGTACCATGGATAGGGAATACAGCTCTCTGTATCTATCCACAGAAATTTGTAGATGCTGCCTGTATTTTCTGTGGGTTTTTTTTTCATTATTAGCCAATAGCACTGCCTGATTTATTTAAAGTCTCCCTGATGCATGACTAACAGTCAGCAAAGCTGAGGGATCCTCAAAAAAATTAAGATCCTCTAGAACATAGACAGTAGCTGTCTGGAGGAATAAACAAATGAGCTGAAAATCAAATTATAATTTAACCACAATTCAAGTGCCTCTATATCAGCCAGGAATTTTTCATTTTCTTCTATTATGTTTTGTTATAAGCTTTATTCGTATTTGCGTCACATGCAGGAGAAGTTTCAGATCTTTCATGTCAGAATATAAAGAAATGTAAAAGCAATAATTTCTTCCAAATATTGTGTTCTAACCTTCAGATGGATTGTCTGCTATTATCCCGCTCATAAGAAATAGTAATTCTCTCCAATGTATTTACATGATGTATCCTTTGAACTCACAGTGGTCTGCAAGCATTTTCACTCCTCATAGAGTCATTCACTTGCTGTCTTGTAAACAAATTGAAGAATTAATCGTAAACTGAGAGAAAAGGGATTTTTTTTTTTTCTTTTACAGCCAATATTGTGGAAAAATTTTGGGTGGAGGAAGGGATAGGACACTCAACAAAAATGTGTCCCTGCTTCAGTATTTGGTTCAGGAGTATGTCTCCATCTTTAATCAGCCGTGAGTGTTGTCAAGTCCAGATTTTCCACTTTTCTATGTTGCAAACTTGTGTCAGTGACAGAATTTGGCTTTCTTTCTCTGTGTGTGTATTCAAGCACAGCGGCACTGACCAAAACTCTTCTTTATGTGGCTTCTGACCACCAGGCTTGGCTTGAGCTAACTGAGCTCCAGCCCAGCTCAAGCTGCAGAAAGCTTGAATTTTCCTGAGCACAGGAAATCCAAAGATGGAACAAGACATTCATGTGGGAGTCCCCCAGCACACACAGGAGTGAAGGGAGAAGGCTGCCTTCTACTACAGTCCAGACACACTGCAAGTCTCAAAAGAGTCCCATCTTCTGAAATTTCCAGCCTAATTTGGAGTTTGATGCATCCCGATATAATGGTAGTGACAGTCACAAGTAGTTGTGTGCTTGGATGTCCACTCATATCAAATGTGACAGCTAGATTGCATTCTCACAGCAAGTCTTTAGGAGGACTGAGATAGGCAACGATAACAACACTACCAGACTTTCAGAACTGCTGCCTTATTCACAACCGCCAGATATTCTTAGAGTAAGTCAAGTATTTCCTCTTGTAAGATATTGTTTTCTTAGTCCTAGTATGGGACTCTCTACAGACATAATAGCCGGTGTACACCATATTGCAGGACTGATTTTTTTATATGAGGGATGGAGGAGGTTTCAGCCAGCTATGTTCCATATCACAGGGCCTTTGAGGTATCTCCTTGAAAAACTAGGTAATATTTTTGTAAAGCTGTAGCCGAAGGACAGTGCTTGGCATCTGTTCAGGTTAACATGCCACGGGCATATAGGCTATACACCGAGGGTATTTTTTATCCTGTGCAGGCAGTGTGCCTCCACTGTTCTCTACAGACTCGAGAGGACCTGATAGAGTTGTGTCCATCTTGGATGGCTTCCAGAAGGCTAACTGCGCTTACCTGGATTTCTGATGTCAGGAAAGGAGAGAATAGACTTAAGCATTTAGACAGGAATAAAGCAAATTTTATGATTCTTCTGAAGCCCTGTAAGGACGAGGAGATGAGAGGAAGGAACGGTGATTAAAGTAAATTTGCACTCTCATTTAATAAGTTATGACTCGTCTGGGGAAAATCTGGCAGAAGAACATTTCTGAAGCCTTTAAAAACAAAACAATCCCAGCTTGAAGGGAAAATCTTTGAGCCTTCCAGGAATAACTCATATACTAACAAGGGTGCTACATTTTGTTTCCTTCCAGTAACATCTACGGGTGAATCAAGAACAGAGCTCATTGTGCCACGAGCTGTATAGACATGTGAGGCTCTTGGACATGGTTCTGAAGAGCCTTCAGGGCAAGAGACATGGGGTGGGAGGTATGACATGAGACAGGGGAAAAAAGGATGTAGAAGAGGAGGAAAAAAGGGTGGCCTTGGTAACTCTGGAAAGAAAGCTAAAGTCAGTTGAAGTTAAGGAGGTTTCCTGAGTTCCCATGATCTGCCTTGTCAATATATTCTGCAGTTATAAATGCTCTTCTTAAAAATGATCCATTTCAAATGGTATAAATCCCCTTGTTTTCTGTAATTGGAAAGCTTTGAATGCTTCTCAGCTTCATATTGCTGAAGATCCTTGGACAAGAGAATTCTCATCTTGGAAAAATCATATGTTGTTGGTAAATACACACTTATCTAGCTGCTTATGTAGCTCTCTTCATCAGCGTCCTCTTCCTAAAGAGTATTTAATCCTATCTATCAGCAAACTGACATCCAGAAGAGTAAGGCAATTTGCAGGAAAGTAGTTTGCCTGTGGGATGAGTCAGGTTCTCTGCATTGCCTGGTTCCTAAAAGGTATATATTTACAGGAAGGATGATGGTGGGACAGGTTGTGATGGCTACCAAGGAAATCCCCTTTCCATTTGGTGATAGAGAATCTATCCCAGTGTATTACTGGTATTTCTTGCCAAAGGAACCTGTAACACAAAGTTATCTGTGAATATAACAAATGAGAATATTATTGCAATGTTGCCCTTCTGTTTCTAGGAATATTGCTGCAAATATGTAAAAAGGATTTGTGTGGCACAGAATTTAAACAGCTTTTTAAAAATCCACCCCAGTTTAAAGCTGCAAGATAATCCAGTATTGTGTAGGCTTGAAAAAGTTGGGAAGATATGACTTTAGCAAGATGGTTTACTTGCCAGGCTGTACTCTGGGAATAGGCCAGTAGGAAATATGTAGTTGAGAAGGGACTGTTGAAGTTTTCAGAGGATGACGGTGCAGGGCAGATTCCTTTGCAGGGCCAGCTCCTGGCTCTACACCAGGCCACCTTCAACTTGGCAGAGGTTTGTGTAGCACAGCCTGGGTGGGACCCTCTGCAGTAGAGTTAGTTGTTAGGTTTCTTCATGGGCGCTCTCTAGCCTGAAATGTTCCAGTGTCTGTATTTCCTACAAAAATGTGGGAGCATATGCTGTTTGGAGGGAGATACTGGGTATAGTTCACTTGTGTAGCTCTCACCTGTCTTAAAATATGAACTGTTCTCTGACTAATGAATTCTCTTAAATTGCTGTAAGTAAAAGACGGGAACAGATTTACTGGTGGAAAGCATCTCAGCTCAGCAGCTTTTCTCAGCCCTAGACAACAGCACTAATTTCATTGATTTGTAAATATTGCAAAGCATGATGAGTTTAAATTTTCATGCTCTGATGTGAGGCTGTGGCTGCACTGCAGGCTGGGAGCTTGAACATCAACCTTGATAATTGATAAAAACATACAGGAGGGATAAGGGGAGGTGGTTTGCTAAGGGTGTAATTGGAGTTCACCAGCTCAGATGAAAGTAACAGTCTGAGCACCCTTTTTGTTGCTCCATCTAAAAAAAAATAAAGGGTTAATGGGTTATATTTGTTTTCCTTTCCCCTTTTATGCGATATCTTATTGACAGGGTACCCTTTGGTTACAAATCTCAACAAAGCAGAGAAATAACCTTTGTTTGTTCCAGCTAAGCCTATCTCAGCAATGGAGTCCCAGCCCCCCAGATAATGCGGGTGGCTTCTTGCTGTATTAAACGACTCTAAAGCTGCCAATTGCTGGTTGTGCTGGGCTGGCCAGCCCTAAGCCCACTCACATTCATTCATTTAAGCAACTTAGACAAAGTCGCCAACTTCCAAGAGAAACCCTACATAGTTCATGTCTTTGCTGGGATGGTATAGCCTCTTACAATTCAAAGTAAGGATGCTTGCTTGATGCAGCACATTTGCTGTGGTCAGATTATGTTAGCAGTTGTGAGCACCTGGCTCTTTCAGTGTATGGTATTTGATTATATGATTAGCCTTTTGTGAGCCAAGGAATCATTTCCACATTGACTGTCTTTTTGTGTAGTTTTTCTTTCCTAAATTGCTTGCATAGTGTGTATAAATCACACATCCAAACTGCATATAGAGCGGACTTGCTTTTTGGTTTCTGAAGATCTGAAATATGTAGCCTGTATTTTACATTCATAGCAGTCCAAAAGAAACAGTGTATGCTTTTGGAAAGCATCCTAAAGGTATTTTCAGCATCTTCATTTTTAGGTATCTGGCTTCAGAACTTTTTAAAGAATTTCTTTTTTTTCTTTTTAAATTTTTCTAAATTTTTTAAATTTTTTTAAATTTTTTTCTTTTTAAAGAAAAATTCATTTGAGTAAGCAACAGGATATGGGTAAATTCAGGCAACCGCAGTCAGTAGTGACTTCAGCAATTCTGAGGCCAGAGGCAAGGAGAGCTACAAGACCTGATGTATGGGGAAGGACTGACACAATGGAAGCAGTAATAGGTGGACCCTGCTACATTAATGCCTCCATCATCATTTGGGATTTGAGAGGTGCAAGATGACCCTACTTTTTTTAAGGTGGGTTTATCATCCTCAAGCTAGTCATCAGGATCTATCTTACTCTGTTTGTCAACCTTGGCTGTGTCAGCTGTAGGTCTTCCCTGGTTGTAGGGGTTGCTTACTACCCTCAGGAATGACTAGGCAGACTACTTGTACCGCCTGCATGGTCAAAAATAATGTTTTTACCCCCATGTATACAGTAGTAGAAGGTGAACATCTTCAATACCATTTTACTTGCTCCAGTGATGATAGGTGGGACTCTTACACAGGAGAGGTGTTACCTGAGAACAAACCTACATCAAGGTGGTAGTAGATGATGTAGAGTCACCCATCAATGTATGTAGCATTCTTCCAGGCCTTTTGAAGAGTCGTGTACAAGGGGATAGAGCTTGGTTTGTTGCAGTTGCTCTCAACGACGTATCAAGGACCCATGGGATCGGTGCTGACTCTCTGTGTGTCATCCATCTGTGAATATTTTGGCACAGCACTTGCTCAGGGAATTCTCCAGGATTTGGCATGTTATTGGCGTGTTATTCTAAACCGATGATTGCTCAAAAATCCTTTTTAACAGATGCTTAAGATGCAACAGAGACTTATGTGTTTAATCTAAAGCCTGATTACTTGGTTTTTAGGCAGCAGGGATGATTTTCACCCAAAATGGCTTGGGATGCAAAAAAATGGTACTCTCTGATTGGTTTCTAGTATTATTGAATTGGAAATACATAGGGTTTTGCTGGCTGAGAAGTGTGTATAATACATACCGGTGCAATGATCACATCTCTTGGGGGCTAAGATTGCTTTGCTCTGACCATTATACCTCACTGCATACCTAAGTATGCAAAAAATCCCCCGGAAGTGTACTGCCTGTCATGTCTTATTGCCTAATGATGTAGCCAGAGGCAGACCTGACATTAAGGCCATTCTTTCCTCCCAGTCGGGAATGCATCTTTAATCCCATCCGAGCAGATGCATTTAGAAACTGCAAAGGGAGCTCAAAGCTGTCACTTTGTTACCTTAATGAGCCCATTCTTCAATCAAGGTAGTTTATTCTCTGGGAGCTCAATGATAGTGTTTGAATACTGGATATTTATAGTGTTAGTCCCAGGCTCTTAACAGCGAAATGGCTGAAGGCACGCATCTCTGCTTTCTCAAGATAGATCAGCTGGGCAAGGGGAGAGGTGGGTAGGATGGAGGGCATTGTCTGAGCTTTGCAATTTAGACTGTCTCAAAAAAGGACTCCTGAAAAGTTGAAACCTCATTATTTCCCCTTCCTTCTGGGCAGGACATTATTTAACAAATCATGCCAGAGAGGAAGAAGGCTACTCCTTTAAAGTAATGGGACTTGGCTGTGGCAGAAGGACCAGACTGGTGGCACAGAATGTTTGAGGAAAAATCTCTTCTATAACAGTATTTTATTTTTTCCCCACTCCACCTATTAACTAAACTCCTCAGTTTTCAGTGTGTGCTTATACTACATGTTGAGTCCAAGCTGGAGCCGTTGTGTCAGACCTTCATATGTTTTCTGTCAAGACTCTCAGGACCTGAAATTGTATGATAGATCCCCAAATTCATGCCTGGATAATTACAGGTTGCTCTCAGGTCAACGTGGTGAGGCAAGAGTTTTCTTACATCTGTAAGCCATGAAATGCACGTGACCTGGCCATAAGGTTTCCGTAGCTTCCTCCTGAGATTGCTCAGGCTCCTTGCATTTGCCGGGGAAGTAGAGGGCATTTCCAGCCAGTGCTCTGCAACACCTGGCACTCAGCCCATCTTGCACACTCACCTGATATTTTGCGAGCTGTCAAATGCCTGTGTGCATGCTGCAAAAAGGTTGCCGTACAGCTTCTAGATAAAATATTAATGAGTGGTTGAAAATTATCAATAAAAGCATCCAACCAAGGCTATGCAAAGAGGAGAGTTAGAGCTTTACCAACACTCAACCTTTCTCACCAAGAAAAATCTCTGCCAGTTGTCCTTCCTGCTACAACCAGCACTTTGAAATCAGAGAGCGGCTGTTAACGTGCCCACAGGTTAGAGAGGAGGCAGCAAGGCTGGAAAAATACCAGGAGTGCTTATTAGTTGATCTTGTGAATATTACTAATCTCTTATAAGTCATGGATCAGACTGGCGTTTTTCTCCTTTGGGATGCCAACTGTGAATACAATGCTGGATGCAAAATGCTTCTTGCCCAAACTTGTTTGTCACTTGACCTGGCTAAAGTTACTTCGTGTAATACTAAAAGGGAAAATTCTCCATCATGGGTTTTACCATTCAGTGAATAAGGACAAACAGTGACATCTCAGGCAGGTAGGCAGTGCTTGCCACCGCTTGTTTTGGAGAAAGGCTCAGGGCTCAGAAGTTTGGTTCCCCTCCCTCCAGCTATGCCAGCTGATCTACTCAAAATGGGATTTGAGTGTGTAGCCTTGCATAACAGGTAGTTTCAAAGAGCCTACCCTCAGCTCAGTTTTAAATCATCACACTCTCATAATGCAAATACCTTCGCGTGTTTTTGGAGGATCTGTGACAGTTTTCCCCTGCGAGCTCTGACATACTCATGAGTGCATGAGAGAGATGTTTGTGCATGTTTTATTGTTGTGTGTTTATTGCTTCTGGCATGAAAATGCTTGTGTATTACTTCTAAAAAATAAATTTCCTTAGACCTTGTTTTCTTAAACAAAGAGGTAACGCTCCATAATTGTGATGAACAAAGCATCGTGTCAAAATTGTCTCCAGTCTACAGCCTCGTGCTTCCATTGCTCTCCTCTTCCCGCTTTAAGAAAGCTTTGCTGTTGCTCATACCCCAAATACATGACTCACAGGAAAAAAAAATCATAAAACCAAATCAAAACAATATTTTTTCATAAATGAAGCAAGGCTGTGTGGAAGCTTGGCATCATCATTGACATTGCAAACAAATCTTGTTTATAATAGTCAAATAACCTGTTGATGTTTTTGTGCCAATAAAGGTAGCACTCAGGACGACAGTGCACAGCAAGCACCACTGCGTCTGCTCCTACCTGAGATGGGCTATTTTGGAGTCTAAAACAGTGTCTTGCACACTGTAGCAGGAGCTCTGAATTTCGTTCTTCAAAGTGTTTAAACAAAGGTGCCCTGCGGGTGATGTTCTTCATACTGTGGAGATCTGGATAGGGCTTGGACTGGGGTTGTTTAGATCAGGCTGTTATTTATTTCAGGGCTGCTGTCCTTCCATGGAGAGATTCAAGCCTATGCTACTGAGGAAGGACTGGACAAGGGTGAGAACTCATTCCTCAATGCATCTCCCTGTCGCTGCAACTCTGTATGGGAGAAAATTACAATGTTCCCCAATTCTGCCTGCCAGGGTTGTCTTTCTGGCTGACTTATGATGAACTGTGCTCCATGGTGGTGACATTGGAGCACTAGTGAGCACAAAGTATGTCCCTTATGGGCTTGTGCTGGTTTGCTGCTCTGCAGTGCAAGAACGAAAGCAAGCTCTGCTGAAGCTTTATCCTCTCCAGCCATTGGGTTTATGTACAACACACAGCAATTTTCTTCCCAGGAGGAGTGTGGGAGGAGGAAGGTGGGAACCAAAGCAAACATTTTGCTTCTTTCATTGTCTTATTCCCAAAGAAAATCTCCAAGAACTACATAGAAATATACTGTCTCTTCTTGAATATTTGAGCCAAAACCATTACTTCAATTGCGGAGAGCAAGAAGCAAGGATCAGTGTTTTGGGGACAGATGAAGATGCATCTTCCCCCAAGTCTTTCTGACAGGGGTGAGAGAAGTGCTGGAGGAATTTAAACAAGTTTTTCTTTGCCAGAGACCTGAGCTGACTTCTCTTTCTGTATGACTTCATTTGGTGTTCCTGATAATACAGCACAGAGTGGTACCTTCTCTCTGTCCCACAGGCAGACAAGACAACCTACACCCTACACATGCACCGCACAAGAGGTTTGCACCAGAGGCTCCAGGTAAGAGGTAATACACTGTCTCCAAGAGACTGAATTTTCCATCCATGAATTCGTGTAAGTGGCTGCCAATAGATCTTTCTTTGGTACCCACTATCATGTTAGAAAAGATGGGAAACAATTACTCACTGGCTGGCACGGAGGAGGTAGTCCTGAAACTTCTGTAGATCCAATATAACCTTTCCTTCCTCTTCCACTCATCTCTCTCCCAGGCTTAAATCACCTGGTCTATTTAATTGCTCATCCCTTATTTGTCATCTTTCCAAGGACTTAGTCTCATCCTATGCTTTATTCAGACAGAATGATCCTAATCGATGTTGTGGGTCTGTGTGCAGGTTGTTGATGGAGTTTGGGTTGTTTTAAATGGGAGCCCAGGAACCGTGGACTGGTTTCATGAGTGTTCCCACCACATTTCTTGCTTGGCTGAACAAACCTGAAATCTCTTGAGTTCATGCCCTTGCTTAGGGCCCTTGTGGTCTGTAAGCACTAGTGCTCCCCACTGCCTCTGTGTTTGGGGGTTTCTAGTGCCAGATGCATTAAGCAGAAGGTCAGATGGGATGATCAACCTAGACCCTAATGCTTTATAAATCAGTGAGTATCAAGGTAAGCAAAAAAGCTGAGTGGGAGCTCCCTTTGAGTCCCTAAAAAGTTAACAGTTGTGTCATGTAAAAGACGACACATTTCAAGGCCTGGCACATGAGTTGCCCCTTGCTAATTAGAGTCAAGGAAGGAGAAACCATTGCATCAAACATTTAAGCCCAAGTCTTTATGCATTTATTTATTATTGTTTTGCTGGCTCTTAAACTATTTGCTAGTGCTCATCCCAAATTCATGAAGTGCTATAAATACCCACAGAGAAAAACTTCATTATTTTTTCATAAAGGACAAGAAATATAGTTTGGAAATTCAGTTTAGTAATTGTACTCCCAAACAACTGAGGGCTTGCTGGGTTCCCATTAAAAGCTTGTCAGATGGTGCCTATGCTCTGAGCCTTGGGTGGGCTATTCCGACTGTAAGATGGAAAAGCTAAACGTTTCCAATTAGATGTATTCCCATATGTGAGAGAGACAATCACCCTCTGACGATGTACTTCATAAATTCTCTAAAGACTGTGGGAAATGCTTTCTACCTATTACCACCTGCCAAGCTGCATGTTTGATTTTTAATCCCAGATCCTCTTTTAGGTCCTTTCATGCTGCCAAATGAAATGGTTTTGGTATAAGCAGGAGCTGAATTCTACCCATTTGCTAATCAAAAGAAATGGCTGCTCAAGGTCCTTATCTCATCTCCCATGATTAGTAAATAGCTATCTAGGGCATCCTTCTCCCCCAAAACATAATCAATTCTACTTTTGCCATTCCTGACATACTAATTGTTTGACACCATGCCTCAACTTCTGAAAGGGGACCCCAAAACCTCCTTCCCGTGCCATCAGCTGCTTTGCTGAGCGTTAGAAATGTTAAAGCTATGCCAGCCTGAATTTTCACCTGTTATAATTTAAATTTACTACTCCTTGCCCTCCCCATCCTGGATGTGGAGAAGAGTTTATTCCCACTGTCTTTTTAGCTGCCTTTATGTATGTGAACGTGACTCTGTGTCCTCTTAGGTCCTCTCTTTCCTAGGCTAAACTTTCTCTGTATTTCTTCAGAGATCACATTTTCTAGATATCTTGTAGTCTCCTCCAGCTTCTCTTCAGTTAGCGGACATCCTGACTGTATTGTAGTGCTGCAGATGGGAAAATCCCAGCATCTCTGTATAGTGTCTGCTGAAGTGAGACACAACTGACTCAAATTTCTTTTACAGTTGTAAGCGAAGTCTTCTAGCCTAAGAAATCATTTTTATTGACTCAAGCTCTCAAACTCAGTGCTTATGTGTCCTTAAAATTTTTTCATCATGGCAATTTCCCGTTCAGTTCATAACAAACTCGAGGTGGCGGAAAACAGGTGCTTTGGTTTCTTGCTTGTAGTGACTTGGTACAAGGCCTGTTGGGGTGATGGGGGGCACTGCTATTACCCTTAGTAGGCTTTTACCCCAGACATAATCTGATTCAATTTTTCATGATCAGCCTTCTTATTTTTTTATTACTGTACTCACTATACCCCCTTAAATGATATTTTAAACTTTTTTCTGAGTCATCAAGTGGGTTTTCTCCCCTCCCACCCATCTGTAATATTTTCTGGATATTCACTCAGGTTAATGCTCATTAATTTAGGTTCAAAAATTAATAATCCCCTGATAAAATACTCCGGTTTAAATTACTCCTTAGGCTTAAGGCAGATGTCATGTGTGAGTCATAATGTATTCCCACCACTTTGAGAGGAATATTGTTCATAATGTCACATTCAGAAACATCAAATTATCTGCTGAATATTTAGACATGAGTGTATATTTGGTAACTAGAAAGAACAGATATAAATGAATGTTCCAAAATGCTATTATTGTAGTGATACTTGCTAGGTGTTTTTACTTGTTGGCTGCAGTGTAGTAGTTTAAAAGTACCTGAATTATTTTCAAAAGTCAAATGGATAAGACACTCTTAAGGGAATGCTTGTAAACATTTTTCTAAACTAATTTTCTTGCAGGCTGGAAGAACATTGGTATATCCTTCAGCCATCCCTTTTACAGATTGGTCTGTACTAAACTTGGCTTCACTACTACACAGTGGGGGAAAGAAAGGGTAAATGTGCTGCTTCGTTATTGTCCCATTACCAGTTTTTAGAATGGGTCTCAACGCCTTGGCTTTTCTAGGCTGCCTTTATTCCAAACTCTTGTAGGTATTTCTTTTCTATACCAGGTTTAATGCCTAGCCTGTGCAGTGCTGGGCATCAGGTCTGGGTTACAGATCAGACTCCATATTTCACACATGCTGTTTTCACACATTCCTGGTTTTAGCACGGAGAGACCCTTACACAGTTATCTGATTGCCCCCAGTAAAGCATGAGCCCTTCACAGCACCTGATGTGGTCACTCCTGACTGGAGCAGAGTAAAGCACTTGGTAAAGAAGGCATTACAGCCAGACTTGTATAAAGTTAATTGAAAAAACACCCAAATACCCACGACTCCACTAAACTTATTTTTATTACCTAGTGTAGTGAAGCAACAGGCTGGAATGAGTCTGCGAGTCTGAGACGAGGGTGTAATCTTGATATCGCCTACGGCACCAATAAATGTATGCCAGTAAACACCCCTGCGCTTTCCTGCAGAGAGCCCATTACGCTTCGTCTCTTGGAGAAGAGGGAACAAGGCGTTGCTGGGGTGTGCCCAAAACCCTCAAAGGAGGTCGCTTTAGCTGCCTGTTCGCTCAGCCCGCAGCCCACCGGCACAGAGCGGGAGAGACTGTGCTGCTGGATGGTGGCCAGCGGAGCCCACAGCCAAGCTGCTGACATGTCAGCTTCTGCTTGTGGAAAACTCCATCTGCAGGTTTACAGGCTGTGATGTCTGAAGACAGATCGGCACCGAAAGCCAAGCGGTGCCCCTGCCAAAATGCTGACAGTTGGAGAGCGTTAGCAGCATCCTCCAAGCGTGCCGGTGTTTTGAAATTAAAACCAGTTTCATCTAAAGCAGCAGCCCAGACTCTGAGATGTTCATGTGTCCTTCCCCGGGGATACCACCCGTCCGAGTTGGCACTGGCACCGAAGGGGTCCCGTAACTTCGCTCGTCCCTCAATTAACGTGCAAAGGGGTCACAGCAGCGCTGGAGGTGCCTGGGTGTGGGTCGTCAAAGAACACAACGCATCTGTCAGGACTAGCGAGGTGTGCTGGCGTGGCGGGACGCGCAGGTGTTACCAACGCGGTGCCGATGCCCTGCGGGTACCTGAGCAGAGCAGGCGCGGCAGGAGGGACAGGCTCCAAGTTAAAGGCTCAGATCAGGACCCCTCAGCTACATGAATGCAAGGGAGGGGAAGCAGGTAGGAAGCGGGGAAACCCTACAAACCCGGGGGCACGGCAATTCAAGAGGGATGTGGTCTGTGAGACACAGTCTAGGTGGGAGGTGTGGTGCTAACCATGGACCTAGAAAGTGGACTTGTTGCATGGGACGATGGAAGAACGGGGTCTCCTGAGAATAGAGGGAACTGAAGGAGAGGGAAAACAGTCCTCAAGTGTGCTAAGTGTGTGAGCGGCTTCAAAGAGCGGGGGAATAATCTGTTCAAGTACATGGTGGGTAGAATCAGTAATAATGAATTTAAATTAAAACAAGGGAGGTTTAAATTAGCATAAGAATTTTGTCTCTAAGAATAGCAAAAAACTGGAAGGGGAGGTGGAGCCTCTGTTATTCAACCTGTCCTGAAATTCTTCAAACAAAATCAGTTGAGGATGGCTCAGGCAGAGTTAGATTTTTTACTTCCCCTCACCCCCCACCTTATCTTTTGCTGGGGGCTGGTAGGGCAGCAACAAGGTATTTATACATGTTTTTTCTTTCCTCTTTAAGAGTGGGATTCAGCTTTGCTACCTTGTACTTCCTCAAATAATCTCTATTCAGGTGGGGTCATGCTCTGAAATGACAACAATCAGTAGAGGAAAGGGTTTATTTATTTAGGATGAAACTGTAAATTTGGGAGTTTTCCTTTGATTTTTGACAACCAGTGTCTAATCCTATGCTTATAAGAAGTGGATCCCCACCCCCCCCTTATATTTAATGGAGACTTGAATCTTGTTCTTGATTCTGCGGGTTTCCTGCGTTACCTTGGGTAACTCTCTAATATGCATTAGTGCATCAAGGTGAGGACAGCAACCTTTATCCTTCAGAGAAAAGGGCAGAGGGGAGCCTGTGTGATTGTACTTTCTTAGTGGCAAGGACTGTTCCTTCTCTGTGCCGCCCCTAACGCGTGGAGACACAGTCACACTTGAAACCTTTGTGTGGCTGCAACAGGCAGTAACCCTCCTTTGTCAAGATCTGGGATCACCGGTGTTATACAAACAGAAAAAGGTCCCAGACAGAGCTTCCTAGATGAAATGCAGTAATAATGTGTTTAAAGAGTTCAGAAAAAATAGGAGCGAGCTCCCTCTGGAACTAATGCAGGCGGATGTGCTCATGTGAGCCCAAGGTGTTGTGTCTCCGAGGCAGGTGTTTGCTGGTGAGACCTTGTCAGGCATTTCAGTCCTGTACAGCTGGCTGGCCCTGCAGTGCAGTGGGTTTGAGTCGTCAGCAGCGGTGTGGCTTCGTGGAGCGGTTTGTCTTGAGAGTGCTCACAGG
>NW_010558330.1:0-4971 GCF_000687285.1 Phaethon lepturus | reverse complement strand
CTTGGACAGCCGCATGCCTGAGTGGGAGCTCCATCTGCCTGACCACAAGTTAAAGCATATTATTAAGGGCATTGTCCAAATGCCTCTTAAACACTGACAGGCATGGGGCATCAACCACCTCTCTAGGAAGCCTGTTCCAGTGTTTGACCACCCTCTCTGTAATGAAATGTTTCCCAATGTCAAGTCTGAACCTCCCCAAGATATGTGAATAGGTACCTAGATTTCATTTGCACTGCTACATCATGTACCAAGTACGTACCTGACAGGTGCCTAGCAGGGCACAGATAAATGGGAAAATGTCTTTCTAGCCCTGGGATGGCTTCTGCAAGCTACAGGTGAGGCAGTGCAGAAAGGTGGCATGTTATTGCAGCTGTAGCTGTCACTGCTTTTCTCTGGGATGGGAGAGTCCCACCTCCAGAGCTGTCAGTCAGGAGCCTTTAAATCTACAAAGTTGTTTTGAAAAAAATAAAAATAAAATCCCTCCCAAAACTGTTTTCCCTGCTGTGAATTGCATCATTCCTTTTTAATATACTAAGCCATTAAAAAAATTAAGCTTCTTTCTTTAACACCAAAGTAAGGCAACTGCACTATATTTGGAGAATGAGAATGTCTCAAGCTGCAGTTTCTCTTTCACCAGCTCTCAGCAAGTGGCCATTTAATCTTAATTGCTTCTCACAGTGCAGTCCAATTAAGAGTGGCATTAGCGAGGCAAAAACTATTTGTTAAACTGTAAAAGGTATGAAAGATAGTTCCTGTTTTGCCTGAGGTTTTGATTCACATGTTTGGGTGAAAATCTAACCACCTGGAATGCTCTCCAGGCAATACATGAGTATTAGCAAGCTATTGGTTATAAGCAAGATAAATGTACATGTGTAATTGAGTAGAGTAAAACTTTATAAAACATTTATTTATATTTGGAAAGAGACATGTTGTTGAACTGACAGAGCCAAATTATGAAGTGACAGTGCTGACATTTGACTTGAGATGTTTCTGAGCTTGCTTGGACTGGAGGTGACTAGGAAGAAGATGTCAGTTCATAGACCGGCCACCTCAAGGTGCTTGTGCAGACAAAATGGACGGTCCCTTGCTGCTGGAAGAATATTTTGCTCACGTGTTGTGGTTTAACCCAGCAGGTAGCTAAAACAACCACACAGCCGTTCACTCACTCCCCCCTCCCCGGTGGGGTGGGGGAGACAATTGGAAAAAAAAAGTAAAATTTGTGGGTTGAGATAAAGACAGTTTAATAGGACAGAAAAAGAAGCGGGGAGAAAATGATAAAAGGATGTACAAAACAAGTGATGCACAGCACAATTGCTCACCACCCGCCGACTGATGCCCAGCCAGTTCCTGAGCTGCGGCCCTCCCTGGCCAACTCCCCTAGTCTATATACTGAGCATGACATCATATGGTATGGAATATCCCTTTGGCCAGTTTGGGTCAGCTGTCCTGGCTGTGTCCCCTCCAAGTTTCCTGTGCACCCCCCGCCTTCTTGTTGGCAGGCCAGGAGGGAGAAACTGGACAGTCCTTGACTGCTTAGCAACAACTGAAAACGTCAGTATGTTATCAAAACTATTTTCATCCCAAATCCAAAACGCAGCGCTCTGCTGGCTACTAAGAAGAAAATTAACTCTATCCTGGCCAAAACCAGGACACCAAAACAGGAATATGAGGTAAGTAATTAGAGTGGTTCAGAAGTCACACCTATTAATCTGGCTATTTCCCATTATTACTGACAGTTGCAGTGCAGCTCCACTAAAGTATATTCCCATAGTATTTGTTTCTGAAAGAACAACACAGTCTGCATGGTCGTTTTGTGCTCAGAATTTATTGTTTCAAATGAATAAATATATTGAGTATGCCGATTTACACAAGTGGGATACTTCGGGGTCTAAGAGATGTTAAGGTCTTATATGCCATCTGATCTAAGGCCACCATATTTTTAATAGCAGAAAAAGGAGACAACAAATTGGACAGGTAGAAGAGGGCAGAGAGCTGGATGCAGTTTGTTGCAGGGTGTGGAAGAATGTGTGTGCGCCATGGAAGCCTGCAATGGGATCACTTTAATGTGCCTGAAAAAGTGTTAACCATGGCCTTTACCACAGCAAACTCAATCCACTCTCCCTTGACTTGGAGCAAATGGTACATGCACCAGGGCTGAGCGAAGAGAGGTTCTGCGACCAAAATTTGTGACCAAATTTAGTAAAATACACCTGAACAAAATCAATGCAGAAGTGTCTACCATCACCTGGATGCAAGGCAGCCTTACTGAATTTTATGAAACTTGCCAGATTTCAGTCATTCTGAGGCTCGGACATGAGTCATGTTTTCTTGTTACCTGGCTAATGAAAAAAGACTCTTTATTCCTACAAGAAAAGTGTAGACAATGCAGACACCAAGGTCAGTGAAGAAGGAGGGGGAGTAGGTGTTCCAGGCACCAGAGCAGAGATTCCCCTGCAGCCCATGGTGAAGACTATGGTTAAGCAGGCTGTCCCCCTGCAGCCCATGGAGGTCCACAGTGGAGCAGATATCCACCTGCAGCCCATGGAGGACCCCACACCAAAGCAGGTGGATGCCTGAAGGACGCTGTGACCCTGTGGGAAGCCCATGCTGGAGCAGGCTCCTGACAGGACCTGTGGACCTGTGGACCATCCACAGGCAGAGAGGAGCCCACATTGGAGCAGGTTTGCTGGCAGGACTTGTGATCCCATGGGGGACCCACGCTGGAGCAGCCTGTTCCTGAAGGACTGCACCCTGTGGAAGGGACCCAGGCTGGAGCAGTTCGTGAAGAACTGCAGCCTGTGGGAAGGACTCATGTTGGAGAAGTTCGTGGAGGGCTGTCTCCTGTGGAAGGGACCCCACGCTGGAGCAGGGGCAGAGTGTGAGGAGTCCTTCCCCTGAGGAGGAAGGAGTGGCAGAGACAATGTGTCATGAACTGACCTCAACTCCCATTCCCCATCCCCCTGTGCCACTCAGGGCAGGGGAAGGAGGTAGAGGAAATCAGGAATTAAGCTGAGCCTGGGAAGAAGGGAGGGGCATGAGGAAGGTGTTTTAAGATTTGGTTTTAGTTCTCGTTATCTCTACTCTGATTTGATTGGCAATAAATTAAATTAATTTTTTCCCCAAGTTCAGTGTTTTGCCTGTGATGGTAATTGCTGAATGATCTCTCCCTGTCCTTATCTCGACCCACAAACTTCTCATCATACTTTCTCTCCCCTCTTCAGCTGAGGAGTGATAGAGTGGCTTTGGTGGACACCTGGCATCTGGCCAAGGTCAACCCACCACAAAATTTTTGTGTTGGCTGACAAGGCTATGTATGTGGAGTTGGGGAGCTGTGCTTACCTTCGAGAGGACACTGTGATTAAAATACTGAGATTCTTGCAGCAGTCACCTAAGTGGTGAGTGACTTTTATTCAGTTATTTTCTCTGTGAGTTGGGCTTTCTCTCCTGCTCCTGAAAAAGGGAAGTGACCAGCACAGTGGGGAGCAGTCTGGAGCAAAGGAAAGTTTTTTCTTTTCTCATCTCCTGCTGTGGCTGCTACAGTTTGCATGTTCTAAGTAAATATTCAATGGGAAAGGAAGCCATGACTCTAAAATGTAGTGTTTAGCCCATGCACCTGAGAGAAGGGTGGGAGGGTGTGATCGGTACCCCCTTCTCCCAACCCCTGGTAATATGGTTAGCATAACTAATGCCATTTTATGAGGTAAGCAGCCATTCTCTGTGACCGAGCGGGTCACACATTCATTCCCTTTCCCTCATTAGCAGGTCCTGAAGGTCCTGTGAACCAAGTAGAAAAACCAAACAGATTTCTTCTTCCCCTCCCTACTAGCCTCAAGATTCCTGGGTGCCAGGCCAATTACTCCCTTCTTTACCAGCCTTGAAGGTCCCAGGTACTCGAACAACCAGGTGTTGTTGATGACCCCTTCACAGAACAGGGAAGCATAACAGCACACAGAGCACTCTCTATAAAATCAAGCAGTTACAAGTCCTAAGTGGGGAACTTGGACTGGAACTGCTGCTGGACAGTGAGACCCGTGACCCTCCAGTGGCCAAAGATGCCTCCACCGTCATCTGCTTCCTCCAGGGATTGAGTCACTTGTATTCTTTTATATGGTTTTTGAGTCTGGATTATGATTGTTATATTGATACAGCAAACCATGTACTAAGATTTGACCTGATCTGCAGAGGGTCTGGGTGATTAGAGATTATAAGTTAAGTTGTATTATAAATTCTGTATTATGCTACTTATAGATTTTATACTATATTGATTCTGATTGTAGAAATCCTGTGCCATTCTAATCATAAATTCTGTGCTATACTAATAATAATAACCTGTTAAGAAAATAAAGCTTTAATTGTAACTGTGATTTAGTGCCGTCATCATTTTGCCAAGGATCCCTAAAAAAACCTGTCTGTCCCCTTAGTATTGGGTGACAGAGGGCAAATGTCTCACTGGATGGATGAAGGAACTCAACTTCAGTTCTCTCCCCTGTGGAGCATCCAGATTGGAACTGGGAGACAGGGTTCATGCCTCCCTTCCTTCTCTTCTGACTTTCTAATGGAGAAAAAGATTGTCACTTCCTTGGACTTTAGAAGAAAGGGTTAGGGTACGTAACTCCCAGGGAAGGTCTAGGGCTGCAAATCCTGAATGGGAGGAATCACACCATGCAAGGCAGAGAAAGTGACAGTACTCTAGTGGGGGACAGGGTTTAACACCCATCCCTGTCTCCAGCATTTCCTTCTGGCTGCCTACAGTCGTGTATGACCTATGAGAATCCAGTAATTCTATCCTTTTTCTGAAGTGGGAGTCCATGCACCTCACCTGGGTTTTATGAACACTGCAAAGAAACAGGGCACCCAAGAGCGCAATAGTGGAGTTGCTGGTCCACATGCACCTGGCTGTGAGCTGCCACATACTGTTCAGGGACATCTAGCAAGGACCTGAACTTGGGCTTTGTCCTGGTTTCGGCTGGG
>NW_010558329.1:0-30039 GCF_000687285.1 Phaethon lepturus | reverse complement strand
TAAATATATTAATTTCATTAATTAATTAATTAATCTAAGTCTTTATTAGAAAAAGTTGAGACTAGAAAACAAGCTAGTTACATTTTGTCTTGATGCCTTAGAGAAGTCATAATTCGCTGTAACATAACCTGTATGACTGTAGATCTGTGATTTTCAAAATTGTAGGTGTAACTAAATATGGTCATAGATTTTCACCTTCAAAGGTTATTTTTAACAAACTTTCTTGTCAAACAAGGAGTGTAAATACATGTATTTCCTATATCTGAAAGAAATTGTCATGGTTAGGTACTGTGTTTGGTTCCATAGGTCTAGTTTACGTGGAGATCCCCTTAAAGTGTAAAAGCATATTTCTGTTAGTGAGGTATTGGGGCTAAAATAGCAGAGTTGGTATGTTTTTTTCTAGTATCAAAAGAACAGCGAAAGTACCATTTCTCACTGTTTATAAAGGTTTTTATTTAAGTATGTTAATTGGCCATTTCCACCCTATTTATTATTAACAGCTTGACAAGTTTAGAAAAACTTTTCAGGATCTGTAAGAGTAGCTGTTTCTGAGTTTTGCTAATTAATAGTGTCCAACGCATTAATTATTCATTTTCAAGCATGTTTAAAATGCCCCAAGGCTTTTTTGTTGAAATGTAGGATAATTCACGCTGCCCAAAATTAATGTGAAAATGTTACAAGACTGAAGATAGCCAGAAGCAAGCTATTTGACAAGGCCTGCAAATCTCATGTGTGTGTGTGAACTTCAGTGCTTCCATGTATTGCTTGGTGCTGCTGCCTTATTAATATAATTGTCTGTGTTAAGGGAATCTGTATTCAGGGTTTGTTTTTTTTTTTGCCCTGAAGAAATGCTGATTAGTGGGTATTTTGTGAGTTTTTGTATTTCTGTCAACTAAACAAAGGTCAATTTTAGTCATTTTTTCATACATCGTGACTCAGAAATGCATGAAAATGTTTGTTGTAGAAGATTGATTGGTAGCGGTAAAATTTTCAAAATAAAATTCTTACAAAGCCCATGTCTTTTATCTGAAGCAGAAAATATACTAAGAATATACACAGAAATGCACTGAGGAGAATGTCTGTGGTGAGCTATGGTAAGGGAAAAAAAGGATTTGAATATCACAGAGGGATTAGTGTAAGCCAGTATGCTGTGTGAGGATACTTACAACCACAGTGAAGGTCAAAGATTGTACAAATATCGGAAAGACCATTGTCAAAACCTAATGATGGGTTTCTGCTTGCGAATGTCTTTTGAAGCACTTGGAAAGAGACTGGTTAGTAGACACAAACAGTGGCTTTCATTCTCCAAAGCAAAAGGGAGTGGGTCCTGTCCCTTCTCATTTAGAGGGGAAAGGAGTTTTCTGTCATGCAGTGACAATAAAAAAGACAAAAAGAACCAGTGAGAAAAAAAGTAATCTTATGCAGTTTTTGTTTTCTGCAAATGAATGAATGTCTTTTGTTTTCCTTTCTCATTGTATACAGGGACTCTGAAAGGTTTTGCCTTTTCCCCAAGATGTGTTTTTGAGAAACAGTGCTCTGTTACCTTTTTTGTGTTCCTGATTACACACCCATTAATTTTTAAAGAGTTTTTAATAAATTTTGCCCCACTCAGTTTGGAAATTACCCTGAGCAGTACTCCTTTCTTTTTGGAATCCAACTTTCTTTTTTCTTTATTCTGTTTTTTATCCTCCTACAAAATCTGATTTTCTTATGAATTTTCAAATTTTGGGTACATTGAAAACTGACACTGATACTTTTCAGCTCCGTTATCTTTGTTGGAATAGTCTCTGTCCACATATGTGGCACTGGCAGCATTTTTAAATTTACTTCTAGAAGTTGAATTATTTTTCCCTGTCTTTAGTGTGGCCATACAAAAACAGCTAAGCCTTCTCTTTGTCTTTTAACTAACTAATTTTCTTCTTGTTTCTGAGGCTGCTAAAATGCTCTTTAATGCACATGTTCTGTGTTTTATGGCACATCCCAGAGTAAGGGGCCTGAATGGAAACCATGTAATGAGTCGGTGTTGGTTCGGCTCTGCTGAAGACGGAGCTACTCGTGTTCAGTGCTCTCAGCCCTGGCCACAAAGCCTCTATCCTAGTCATGAATTATGTATTTATGTTACTATTAAAGAAATATGAACAAAGATGATGACACGTGTTCCCCTACTATGCAACCAGAATAATTTTGTGTGGTTATGTATAACCAGGTATGGATGGCCCATATAATTTTAGCCATGACATTTACAGCTAGTGAAAAATAACTATGCAAAATGTTTTAAATTTTCCAATTCATGAATGAATCCCAAGTGGCTAATGGGAAAAAAAAAAACAACAGTGAGGGCTTGCACGAAGAGGGCAGGAAGAATGAATTAACGTAATAGATGAGGTGCACCCTTGCACTGAGTTGTTATTTATAATGGTTAGATTCTCAGACAGTGTTCAATGTTTGATGTATATATACTTAGTTTTCTTGATTGTTGTGTTACTACAGTCAAGTAGTTCTTTTGTTATTTCAATTTTTAAGTAAGATATATCTCTATAAAATATAAAAATAAGCGTCATATTTAGACAATAGGAGAAAAATGACAATGTACCTTAGCTATGCTGTGGAAAGCACCGCTCATTTTCTCTGTTTCATTACCTTTAAGTCACAGAGCTGTGGTTTTTTCCCTGTTACTGTTGAGCTATATTTACTGTAGTTGTACCTGGATAGATAATGAAGTGTTGCAATTTTAGACTCAGGAAAGAGTTTGTTAAAATAATTCCTATTTGTCAGAGAAAATATTTCATTGAAATGGAGTAAGAATGTAACTGTATTCTGGTTGTTTTAGAACTTAACTACTGCTTCTAACAGCTCCAAAACTTCTGACTTTATAGATTTTCCTGTGTTACCAGTAAATACTGGAATACTGGACTAGTAGATGGTACTTGTTGCTCTGAGGCAATATTTTAATGCATGAGGATACAATACAGTGATCTAAGGTTGTTCATATTTCCTCAATCACAGCTACTGAGCTATAGGTGTCAGAGTCATGTTTTGGAGGTAAGAACATGGATTTGAGGTCATGTTTTCACCATGGAAATAAACTAATTTTAGTTATAATATTTACATGCATAATATATTAACCGCATCTGTGAAGCTTTTAGATATTCAAATGACTTGAGATCTGTACCTTCAGCTGTATTTTCCACACTATTTCGTATTGGCAAACTCAGTTACACAACGGTCCAAAGTATTTATGCATGAAACAAAATACAATAGATATTTTCAACCTTAATTGAGAAGTTTTAGAAGATTATTTTGAAAAGTGGATGAGGTTTTATGGGAAATATAATATGGATTTACAGCAAATTATTGGGTGTAAATATGTTTCAGGAGGTTCATGTCCTTTCTTATTACAGGGTAAGAACTTGCCAAGAGAAAATTATGTGCTCACTTATCTGATATGGGCATCTCCATGTTTTTTTATTGGAAAACAGGAATTTTTGAGCCGATAGACCTCTACTTTTTGTAGAATTGTGGTAGATGCTGAAGCTCAAAAACTACAAAACTGCTTCTCACTTCAGGGCTATCGCATCTGTACCTTGCTATCTGGGAATAGATACTTGTGTGAAGTTCATCAAGCATTCAGGTGTCAAGTCCAGCAACAGGAAAGAAATATCAATTGAACTGCATATATTGTCAGCTCAGACATCCGTTTCAAAACCCAAAGTCCAGTCTGAATACAGATGTATCAGTGCTGTGTCCCATTTTCACAAACTAGCGTTCAAGAGATTTGCTTTTGTCCCTGTGTAAACACTCAAAACTGTCAAATTTGCATGTTTTGAAAACTCCTAAATTACTGTAAAATTGAATTTCACCTTTTGCTTAGCTGTAGTCAATTGATTTACATAGGTTTCAAAATGTAGATAATCAGTTTTCAGGGCTCTGAGATGTTTGTGATGCATCGATTATTGGTAAACCTGATCCATTTTCAATGTTTTTATTGAATGTGTCTCTACTACTATAATATTCCAAATTATTTTGAAATAATGATCACTTAAACTTTCTTTTAATGCAGTTCCAATGGAATAAGGATATAAAATTATCTACAGAAATACAACTTTTTCTTTTTATCTCTGCATTATACCTGCTTTTCAGAGGGTTTTAGAAATCTGTGCAATGTGTTTGTAAGGACATAGGCATTCAGTTTTACCATGTTTTCAGGAGAGCAATCATTGCAGATTTTTATCTTTTGATTGCTTCAGATACTTTTCTGTCTCTCTCTTTGGGGAAAAAAGGTGATCTGCTATTTAGTCAAACCTGTTGTATAAAAGTTTTCTGTTTAATATGATCAGGGTGTTCCTGAAACACTTTTGTTTCTCTCAAAGCAATTACTGTCCACCTTGGATTTTCCGTCTTTCAGATGCTGCATTTGGAAACTACTACATACCTTCTTACTTCATACTTGTTTGAATTACATGTGTCCAAACTCGCTAACTTCTTTCATCCCTGAATATCATTGTTATTGATTCTTTGAACTCTCTCTGATGAGTTTAATTGCTGGTATTGAAGCAGAGCACAAGCCAAAACCTTATTCTGGAAAATTTGACAAACAAGTTAAAAAAATTATGACTTTTGATGGATACTTTTGATATTGTAATTCGGTAGTGCAGTCACTATATTTTTGTCTAGCTTCTCTTCCAAACCAGCCAGCCTGAATATTCTGAACTGCCCAAGGACTCATTTTATCCTACAAATGTTTATGCAAATGTGTTCTGTATAAGTTAACATATTACATAAACTGAGTTTTATTCTCAAGCTTAGCATTTCATTTTATCAGTCTGTCATTAAAAATAGCTAGTTGCAAATTAGCAGTGCTAGCTGACTCTCTTTAATCAATTTCATTAGCACTTGTGAGGTTCAGAATTACTTTCAGGAGCATTTAATAATGCCAGTGTTACATTTATATGGCATCTCAGGACAAAGGAGTTAATCATGACACAGAATCTAAACTGCAGATTGACAGAAATAAATCAGATGAGGGAGAAGAATTCCCACCAATATTATTTCACAAATGGTGGCATCTAATTGCCTTCCGTGTGTTCACCAGGACTACTCTGAATCTTGTTTCTGAATGATTGATTGCTCAGCTCAGCTGTTAAACTGGATTTGCAGTTTATCGAAGGCTGTTGTGAAGTGAGTAAGCCTTGAAAATGAGTTGAACGGCATCATACATTACTGTTGGCTGCTGTGTTGGTTAATGCTGCGCATCTAGCCCTCTGACATTATCACAGACATTATAATCTTCTATTACTGCAGGGGAATGGCCTGCTATCAGTAATGTGTTCAGTCCTTGAAAGATTCAATATCAAAAGCCATTTACTTCTGCAGGATTGCAAGTTTGTTCTATGGATTCTTACTGCCTTATAAGGGCATATACAAGGAGTCCGGCCACTGTGTTCAGCTGGAGCATCTTGAGGAGATAGTACAATATATACATATAGCATTTAGCTTTGATATTCTAAAACCTGCTGGCCCCATATGTAGTCTGTGTATGCTTGTATAGAATGATTTACTGTATCATTTGCTTTTTCTTCTCTGCCTCCACAACAGTGATAAGCCTGTCTCACCATTATCCAAAGGTCTCCAAGGGCAGGCAGTAAGCTCCGGAGTGCAAAGCACATCCCTGGTCTTGAGTCATACACTTGTGAAAAAAAGTACTGGACAGTACTATGGAACCATGGAGACAAACCAGAGTGATGGAGAAGCTTGGAAAGTTTAAGGTTTGGTTCAGAGCGTACCACTATTCAAACACTGGAGAAGGGACAAAAATTTTCTTATTTTTCATGATCATTCAAGATGAATGAGAAATTAACTGTACAATATGGCGTCTTGCTTTCAGCCTAGGATGGTGAAAAGTAATGCTATGTTTCAAATGGCTTGTTTAAGGTATTTCCCAAGTATGAATATTTCATAGGAGTGAACTTGAGATTTGAGCTGACATATACAATATATTTGAGTCCAGCTGGTAGGACTAATAAAGAATACTTGTAACCATGTCTTACTTTTATTTAGAGAGAAAAAATATAAAGGATTTAATATATGTGTATAGTACACAAATATATATTTTTGAAGAGACAGTGTTGTTTTACAGTATAAATCAAATGTCCAATCTCTGATGAATTTGCTCTGTCCAACATTTACATGTGTTCTTATGGCTGTTTCTAGTGCTTGCTATAGACTATTCTGACATCTCCTGCTATGGATAAAGTATTATACCATGTCATTTTAGGTCACTTCTGCAGAAAAGCAGCACAATCATGTAGTGTGGACTA
The DNA here is from genome assembly GCF_000687285.1 of Phaethon lepturus. Lineage (NCBI taxonomy): Eukaryota > Metazoa > Chordata > Aves > Phaethontiformes > Phaethontidae > Phaethon > Phaethon lepturus. Next base: position 23,722 of record NW_010558329.1, on the reverse strand, counting down.
CATGTGCTGGCAGCTTGCCCAGCAACAAAACCAAAACATACATTGGGAAGCTGAAATGCAGGTGGGGAATACTGTGGGCACTCATTCATTCTGCAGATCTAATGGGAGGTTTTGATTTCAGGAAGGTGGTTTGTTGTTTTTTTTTAGTATCTCAGGATTCTGCTTACTTTGGTTTGAAAACATCTTGTTAAAATATTTTCTGCATGATTTGACATTAAAATTTAAATGACTTTTCCTAACATGGTCATTGCTTATGGACATAATTTGAAAAAGCTGCTTAATTTCACTATCTTTTGTACACAAATCAATAATGGACACTAGGAAGATTAATGTTTGTAAAAGAAAAGATGATATAACAGTCATAAATCTTTTGTGGGAGTCATATGTCGTCTTCAGTTACTAGTACAGAAATGAACAAGTTAAATCTGGTGCATAATAAAGATTGCTTGTTGGGCATGGAGCATAACTCAGCTATGGTGGGCATGGCAGGTGTGGTCTTTCTGCCGACATTGGCTGGCCCCAGTTCTGTGGCAAAGCTCTTGGCATTCCTTCCTTGTCATCGTGTTCAGGACATGGTCTTGAAGAATTCACACAGGACATTTAAAAGCTCTGTAGAAGTAAAATAACTTCCATTTTTCCATTGGCTTTTTTATTGCCAAAACCACATAAAAATAAATTAAAAAAAAAAAAAAGCCTCTCTGAAGTAATGTTTTGAGAACGTGCCTCTTTCCTATTCCTTTATCATAATTGACAGGCCATAGAAACTCATCTCCCAAATGTTTCATGAAAAATGTTTTGCCAGAACGGCTGAGCAGGCTACACTGAAACCAAGTCCCGTCAGACATGTGAATAATCTCCACCCTGAACAATTTGGAGCTGTAGTGAAAGTGTCGTCTGATAACAGATGGGTGAGTCCATGCCACAGCAGCTGGGGGAGTTGCAAGAAATGCCACGTGGCTGGATTTTGTTTATTTATTTTTTCCAAAGCCTCTCTATTGCTTCTTTGCCACAAAAACCTATTCCCCCAGCTTTCAAAGCGAGAAGGAAATTTTAGTGTCTCCTTAATCTCAAAGTCCTTTTCCACCAGTAGTACCTAGAGTGCAAGGGGACAGGATCTATGCTGAGACACAGCAAAGCAGCTTTCCTTCACTCAGGAGGTTTTATGTGCAAAGGAAAACATCCATCATAAAGGTCATCTTTACTCCAGTGGTTCTGACTCCCTCCTTCAGGTAAGTAACAATGTCAGCTAAACCCAGCTGCACAGAGCAATTCAGATCCTTCTTGTGAGCTCCTACACTCATATTGCTCCTTCAGGAGTCACAGAGAAGATTGTTCTTTGGCCATAGATTTCCATATGAAAAAAAATATAGATGCTGTGGACTATGAAGCTTGATTTTTATCTTTCAGTTTCCCCTTTGCAACATCCCTATAGGCTCTCTTTAGGGATACCCTGACAAACACTTAAAAGATATGAAAAAAAAAAAAACCCCAAACAAAAAACATCCCAAAGCAAAAAAGAAATAAGAAGTCAAAAAAAAGATGAGAGAACTGTCTCTGGAGTTGGGACTGCCCATGGCACATCACAGATTCTCTACCAGCCTTCCTAAAATTAACGCCAAAGGGAGATTATTTTATTCCAAACTGAAACACCAGAAAAAGCCTTAGAAACTTGAATTTCAGAATTCTAACTCTTCCTGAGCTGACACATGTGAGTGGGATTAAGCCAATGTGGCAATTTATGAGCTAGAAGGTGAGCTCTTCAGTGCTCCTTGTTTACAGCAGCCTGCTGTAGGGAGCTGTGGAAGTGATGGGCTTCTGTCAAGAGAATGTGTTCATTCAGACCAAAGTTGGGAATTTCAGGCTAATTCCTGAGAGTATGTCCTAAATTGTTTCTCCTACTGTCCCACGAGCAACTCCGAGATATCTGTGAGGGTGCTCAAATTTGATGTAAGTAAAATCTATTTTGGGTTTCTCTAGAAGATATTTTGGGGGGATGGGTGGGGTGTCCCTAATCCTGGGGTCATTGTCCATTCACAGTCTTCCAAGGAGCTGCTACATGACACTGACATTGAGTGCTGCTCTTGGAGAGCGCTTCTAGATGTGGGTGGGTAGGTGAGGGCAGTGCCAGGGTGGTCTGGAAACTGTCAATTTGCAAGTGCTTCCTCTGAATCTGGGTTTCCCAAACCTGGGCATGTACTTCTCTTGAGAGACCTCTCAGAAGTGAGGGCACCGGAAGAGTCACATGTACTTCCTTGGATTCTTTCTTTCTAAGACTCTTTTTCATGGAGCACATACCCATTTACTTTAGAATTTAAATAGATCTGTTCACAACAGGTGGATTATTTCTGCGCTCAGATGTGACTGCACTAAAGTGCATTGCTGGATGGAGACAACTGCAAACTGTAGATTGCCAGTTATATACTGCAGATGTTTTTCTTCATGTGAGAGCAAAGTTTTTACTTGCAAGTGCAGCCTGCCAGCAAATGAGAGATTAACTGTTCGAAGTTCCTATTGGACTTCGCAACAAGATTAAGTTGGTTCAAATGAAAGAGCTAGTATTAGTTAAATCATGTTAATCCTGTTTTAAGGAAGAGCTTTTAAGCTTTTTGCAAATGGAATTTGGTTGGTTTTGTGCAGCTTTATAATTTATTGAACATTTTTATCCACATTCATATTATTCTGCTTTTGTTGTGTAACAAAAATACTATTGAAATAATTAGTGAATGTCTATCATCTGAAAGTTTTGTGGATCTCTGGTGCTACCAGAAGCTCTCTTTGAACAGGACTGAAATGTCATGACATTATTCCTTTTTCATTGATTCACAAAATCAACGGTGTCTTTGTTAATTCTTACTGTGCTATGGTGTTGTAAGCAGCTCACACTTTCAACCTGAAAAAGTACTATAACATTTTAGTGTGAAGTATTAGGCAATTGTAACCTCAGTTATTGGGAATCTCGAGCTTCATAACTTTAATCTTGAAATATAAATGAAATAGAAGCATTAATATTTATTTATTGGTATTATTCATAAAGTGCAACACAGATTTATGTGTCCAGGGATTTCTTTCCATTTTTAATATATACTTTTAAAACAGGACAAAATTAATAATTAAAAAATTCCTCACACATCTAAATTACACCAGATAATATAAAGATGCACATTATAGTAGCTCACAAGAGAATACAGTTTGAGAAAATTGTCAACATAAATTTGTCTGATAAGGTCAAAATAATGCTGCTGACAGTAGAATGAGGAAGAGAAAATATTTTACTGCTTCCAGGCATCTTCATGTTAAGTCAAGTAAAAAGTAAAAAGAACAACTCAAGATACATAAAGGAAAAAATTTCACTCAAAGGAAAAACATAGAAAACATTTTTGTATTGTTAATACCCTTGTAATGCTCTGCATAAATGAAGTGCTGTAGCACATGTAGGTTGTTTTTCATATGAGCTGAGACTGAATTAGGCAGTAGATTTAGTTTTGTCTGGACCAGGTAAATGCATCCTTTGCAACACAAAAATAACAGTCAATCTTATGATTTAAATTCACTTGCATATTTGCATTCAGTGTCATTCACCATGGACAAATCTTAATATTGTGAAGACAAATGGGAGGTGTGTTTTTTTTTCCTTAGCATCCCCAGTAAGAACAGCATTTTTCTCAGTACCCTTCTGCTTTTTGATGTTGTGTAAATACAGATCAGATCTAATCTTTGCTTGCCTCTAGTGATTTGTATATGAACAGTTTTTAAAAACTATATAAAAATCTAAATATAGGCATATGAATCTATAAAAGAATTTATATGACAGATATAAATATTCACTCTCTTGTTCTAATTTCTGGACTGCTTGCTCTGTTAATATGTATTATACTGTACATGCCTTATAGTTTCAATGTTCTTCTAGAAATGTAAGTTGACATTTTTAGGCACATTCTGCAAAGCACTAATTGTGTTCCCAGTGACATTAATAGAAGTGGTTAGCTCAGTATGGAGCTCTGATGCTGCTCCTTGTATGTTTAAGGGTAGGACCAGGATTTCACTTCTTAGATCTTCACAAAGGATGTTATGTCAGATTAAACTCAGTCCGTTCACCTAAAAGTGCCCTGCATGCAGTCTTTTTGTTTTTCTTTAGGCAAATAATTCTGTCTTGCATTCAGGCGTCTTGTTTCAGTGTGCCTGCAGTTCTAGCACTTTCCAATGTGCCTTTCCTCAATACAGTTTATTAAATTATTTTGGGAGGGAAAGGACAGTGACCTTGTGATTAGGGAGACTCAGGAGCTGGGGAGTCACTAGGAGGGGAGCAGAGCAAACGAAGGACGGCAGACAGCATGAAAATACAGCTACCCCAGGACAAATAGAAGGGGACAACTAAAGGAAAAGGCAGCCCAGATCTTGGAAGCAGAGGGAGAAAAGTTCACTCAAAGCAAATTCCCCCAGAAGAATAGACAAACAAAGGATGGAAATAAGACCTTCTTCTTGTTTCCCTAATTGTTAATTGTGTTTTGGCCAATGATGCTTGAAAGTGTGGGATAACACTATTTTATGTGACACAAGAAAACAGAAAATTACAAAAGTTACCTTTATTTTGTGGAAAATCTGGGTTTTCAGTGTTGGTGGATAGTTTTTTTTTTGGATTTTTTTTTTTTAAGATTCAGATTTGTTAATCAAATCTGTACTGAAATGAAGTTTACTTGGCATTTTAGTTGCAGTAGTAACAGTGAACTAAGGGCAATCTGTAAGGAGAAAAAGGTGATCATTTTAATACTTCTGTTGCTGGTAAGAAATGTTTTCAGTCCTCTAATAATATTTCCAATGTCTAATTTACTTACACATACTATTTAAGACCTGTTTCTTTGACACATTAAGGATTACCATCCAGATGCCTCTAAACAAACCCCAAATTATCTGTCCTTTTCTGCTAGGAGGATGTAGTAATTGGGCTGACTCCAAATGCTTTGTGGATGCTCTGCAACATGCCTCGGTGAACTTCTGTCAAATGCTTTTAAGAATGTGTCTGTAACTACCAGCAGGTGCCTGGTTTAAATGCAGTTTGCAAACCATACAGACCTAGTTTAAAAAAAATAATAAAAAAAAAGTGACCGAAATCATAGGGGAATATTGTCTGTGTCCCCATTGGCAATAATGTTGAAAGGTAATGGGTAGAAACATGGAATTTCACTCAGGGATGTGCTGTCTTGTGAACATATTGCTGTCCCATTTCTGATAGTTTCTATGCTGTATAAATTCTTTGTTGCTGGCTTTGCTCCTACTGTTGCAAAAGGCAGCACCAGGAACTACTTGAAAATAGTCAAGCATAACTCTTTTTCTTTTTATCATAGTGCTTTCACTTTAAAATGAGCAATTTCTTCAAATTGCGTTTCTCATAATACCTCTGTTACAGATCCTTGCCCACTAACACTTCCAGGCTGCTGATCTGAGCAAGATTCTCCTCCCACTCAAACACACTGAGGAATTTTTGTATCTATCTCCTCTGCGTCTGTCTGAATAGGTGTTCAGATTATTTGTGTCAAAGATGCTGTAGTCTACTTGTTCCAGTTTTGTTATAATTTCAGTGGTGGTGACTTAACAATTTTCTTTATTTAAATTTAGCTAAAGAGCTCTGGTTTTGTTTTCAAAATTGCTTGTGGTCTCCACCGCCAGCCCCGCCATCAGATGTCCCACATAACCTTAGTGGAGTGCAACATGAAGAAATAATACCTTCAAAGCATACTGAATCTGTACAAAAGCTTTTTTTTTTTTTTTTTTTTTTAGGGTGCTTGCAGTGGTATATAACTTTCACATGTTATAGGAAATTATTTAAAAGCCTATAGAAAATTAATTACAAGAATGTCACCCTTTGTTAACAATGTAAGATGTTCTTTTTTTACCTTTATAATTATTTGATATAATGTATAAATGAGGGATTTTGTCCCTGCCCTTCCCCAGTATGTGTAGCCATTATGATGAGTGGTCTTGGTTCCCAAGAAGTAATCTTATCCTGCTCCTCTTTTGGCATATTTTTCAGCAAATGAAACCTTTTCTGAGGCATGAGTTGTAGGCTGTAAAGATACTTTTCTTCAAGTTTCTCTCACCATAGAGATTGCTTTTCTTATTCTTACAGTTCTTAGATATTTTTCACTTTCAAAATCTATCCATATTTCATTATTTTTGTCTGTATTTCCTCCTGGTTTGTATATACTTTTGTTCATATTTCAGGGTGTTTTTCATATGATATGTGAAAATACTTCTACTTGTTTCCTGCACCTAACTTTGCAGTATGGCATGTTGATTATTGTTTTGTGTGCTTTCAGTCCCTGTTACAGGGGCTTAGGTACAGGCAAGCTGAAGTTAATTTTATAACACTTATGAAAGAGCATATCTGTTGGATTACTTTAAATGATTGTTAAGAGATTGGACAGATTTTTCTTTTATGGGGGTAATTAAATTAAATTCTGTGCCTGACATTGTGTGTTAACTACAAGTTGTAGGCTATGTTTGAGAGTCATTGGCTGAAGCCTACTGTGTGTACTGCTACACACAGTCTGGAAGATCACAGTTGTTCCTTTTAGTCTCAAATATCAGTGCTTTTTCATCCAAAGTTGTAACAGTCTTATTGAAAACTTTCTTTTTAAAACTTAAAATTCTACAATAAAGTAATGGTCTCAAAAAATTAAACTATGAGAAAAGTGTAGGATCTAGTTTTCAATATTCAAGTAGCATTATGTATATCTAAGAGCCCTTTTAGATTGAGTTTAATCCTTTAGCAATTCCTAGGCCAGGAAGGCTCATGATTTACTGTTTGAAGCATGTGGAAGGATCCCAAGGGATAATCCAGGACTCAGGTGATTTGCACAAGATTACACATAACAGATTTATGTACTGAGAGGTAGTTCTTGTGAGGTGTGCTAAAAAATAAACACAACACTGATTACTTATTCTCACTGGCTTCTCTGGACTGCATTTGTAGTGAGTTACGTTGTTTGTACAGCCCACAGGGCTTGGATTATCCGCTAGTCAAAGCCCAATACCGCTAGGCAGTAGTAGGGCTTCATTCATTTAAAATATGATTCCAGAGAGGAGTTAATGGTCTTGAACTTCTCAGATTTCAGTACTGCTTGGGACTGATCTTTTAAGGGGCAGAGGAGAGAAAACTAGTTGCTACCTGGAGTAAGCACCATTGCTCTCCACTTTCTTCATTCACATTCATTGTACAGAAAATCATAATTTGCCTACAGATTAAATAATCTGTGTACATCCGTATCTATCTTGCAAATAGATGTGCAAGCAATATCACAAAGCTGAATGCAGTTTTTATTCACTGTACACCGCAGGGTTCGTACGTGCCAAATCCTCTCAATTCTTGGCAAGAAACAGAGGGTCTGTTTCTTAGACAAACTAAGTCTCCTGTCTAGATGTCATTGGAGAAAGAAGCATGCTGGTTTGCCCTTGACTTTAAAATTCTGAAAACTTTAGGTGAAGTTTTGCGACTCTCAATGTGAAATGCAAACAGAAGACTAACTTGTTGGGTTTTTTGATTTGGTTTGTGGGTTTTTTTATAACCAAGAGGGGAGACATCAGTTGTCATTTCCTACAGGACACTATAGGAGTAACTTGTAGAGATGGTTAAGAAACAAATAGTAACTCAAGGTCTTTTAGGTAATAGAAGATTGAATGATACCCTTTTCATTTTGTATTACAGTAATTTATGTAGTGTCAGACCCGACAGCGTAGGCTGTCAAACCTACTATCTCAGGAATTTATCACTTTTTAGCTAAGATTTATTTTTTGAAGTTGAGTCATAAAGGTCTTTGTTCTTACGTGACTCAGATTGTATGGTAGGATTGCAGCTATTTGTCAAAATTTTTAAACTTCTGATTGAGACATTTATATCTTCATTTATGCTTATTTTTCCATGAAATGTTTTGCCTCAGTTTGATAAAAATAGATATGCTTAGCTACCTTGATTAAATATGAGAAGCATTTTAGGTGGTTCTCACCATGATGAAAATATTTGATTAATATTATCTTTAAAAACTCTGGATTTTTAAAAAATTAATAATAGATGAAAAAATAAATCAATGTATTTTATTTGCCCTCTTCGGTGCTAGACAGGCACAAAAAATCCTAAATGTTTAACTTTGTTACTATTCTTAATAGAGGTGTCATATATTGACCCAATATTGTTTCTTTATTTTGTGAGCTGAAATAAATTGTTATGAATGGCTTTTCTGTTTAGAAAAATAACGAGCAAAAATTCAGCATGGTTATAGTCCTATGAATTTTCACATTGATGTATGAATATTAACAATGCTAAGAATGTGCTCAGCAAAAAAAAAAAAATCTGATACACAGAAACTGAAAACCACATGCGTGCATCACACTGTTACTGTATGCGGTACAGTTGCTTATTCAGCCCAATGTATCAGCATTTTAAATTTGTCATCCTTAGTACTTATGTTTTGCTTATCTTTTCACTTGATATCACAATATAAACTTCTATTTGCTGAAACAATCATTATTTAAAGAAAATAACTGTGTCACTAAAGTAATAGTAACTTTTTTATTCACGCGTGAAAAAGTAAGGTCCACAGTATTGAACTAAGAATGAAAGAAGTATGTCGTATGTGGATTGTAACAGAAAATACATTGAAATCTAATAAGTTTGCTAGTGAATGTTTGTATGTGTGTGTTCAGTTAATGTTAGTGGACAAATATATAGCACTTTGCTATATATTCTTTGCTTGTAGTAATCAACAGTCTCACTGGAAGTGTTTGCAGATCAACAGGGGACCAAAACCACATGAAACTATGTCTAATTCTTTGATGCAGTCATCACTGAAGTATGCTATATGAAGTATGACCAAACTGCTTGTGGAACATCTACCAGTGGTGGACAAGCTGACACATTTTGCCTTCACTAAGTAAAGAGAATGGCAGTTGCAAGATCACATAGAAATTTAAAACATGCTTCACTCACAGTTTAAGATAACATATTTTGAATAATTGTAACAAACCTTATTTAATAAATAACTGTTATCATTAGCACATACCCTTTTCCATTTCCTTTATGCCTCCATTTAAAAAAAGTCTAGTAGGTATTTTCTCTGTGTCCAACAGCATGATGGCAGCAAGTAAACACATTAGAAAACTCTCATTCAGCCTAATACATTAAGTAATGAAATCATAAAGCAACAGAAAGAAATTTTGTGTGTTTGTCAACCTCTGACAATTTGAAATCAATAAAAATTTGATTTTGTTGAACTCTACTCAAAGATAATTTCCTAGCTCATTTTTTTCCCCAACCGTACTGCTTTACCCATACTTTCTTTCACTTCTCAGCTGAAAAAAAGAGAGATGGAACACAGGGTATATCAGTATAATTAACAAAATACAGTGTATTGAGTGAGATAAATATAATAAGAAACAAATTCTCTTGTTTATAGCTCACACTCTCCAAAAGCAAATAGATCTTACTGGCAGTCTTGCAAAGCTAGATTCCTTTATATTTCTCATTGGAGCCTGCCTCATGCGATGTATAAAATTAAATAAAAGATTGCTTTTTAAAGTAAAAGTAGGTCAGTAGTACTGTTTAGTAAATAGATGTCATTTATCAGCTTTTGTGGTAAAAATGCACCAATGCTTTGGGAAATTTGTATAAAAAAGAAGTTATAAAACTCTATCTCTTTAGAGTTAAAATAGGTAGTAATAAATGTAAGGAACCATATGCTGATTCATATATTAAATTATATTTTTGATGGCTATGCTGTGTGTTTGCTCCTTATAATAAGGGGCATCTTTTGTCAGTGGAATCTCTTTGAGTGCTTTACATCTCAGGAGTCCTTAATAATGCATGAGATTAAAAAACCCACACCACATTGCCACCTTTTGTGAATAAAGTGTCACACAAGACAGGATGCATGCGGTGTTATTTATGGTTGTCTAACATTTACATTAAATGATTTTTAAAAGTATATTTGATTTGCATATATTCCTGACAGGGAAAGAAAAATTAATAGCCCTTTAAGTACAAAAATAGATTTTTTTTAGGATTTCTAGAGCAACTATTTGTAGTTTTTTCAATCTTTGTGCTTTTCTGCTATCCAGGGAAGTCATACACAGTGACCTCAGCTAAACACAGTTGCACTTTTGACGGACCTTGCTTAGAGAGTGAGAAGAACAGAAGAATCTGAGGATATGAGTTCTCCTGAAAAGGGGAAGATATTTTAAAATTAAAGATATTTAACAAGAAGTAGTGTTGCTCCTTCTGATTGTTTATAATTGGAAATTACTTGATATTCTCACTTTGATGTTCAACTAAAGAGCAAGACACATTTCAAATCATGAGTAGTGTTGACTGGAATGGTAAAGTCTGATGATGAATCTATTTTATGACAAGGTAATATTAATAATAAGGGAGTTTGTGGAGGATGAGAGTTCATTCCTTAATTATGTTCCTTTTTGTAGTCCAAGCCTTGGATGAAAGCAGACCTGTTACTGTTTGTGGAAACTTTTGGCTTGCTCAACAGTATCTATGCCAGTCGATGAAATGGTGAAGGCATCAGTCTTTGGTTTAGACTAAGAGAGGGAATGTAAGATTGAACTTCAACCTCTTCATTAACAGAATTATTTATGGAAATAAGGATACAGTAAGCCTATTAAAGGCAACCCTTGCTCTCTGTGGAAGTGGGTACACTATATGCTCACTTTCTTTGTTGAAGTAAAAAATGTTCCCATCTGTTTTGCCGATGTGAGGACAGCTGTGAAGTTCCCCAATGGGAGAGAGCAGTTACAGAGAACGGAAGTCATGGATCTGCAGGTTCAGTGCCCAGCCTTGCTAGTACTTGTGTGAACTTCTGTGAATCAGCCTTTGGAAAATAGGTTTTGATAATACAGCTTGTATGATTGTAAGGTCACAGACCTGCTGAAAAATTATGGCAGTGGTATGGAATACAAGTCTACTTTATAATGAACTGCTCTGTAAATCTTGTGGGGGTTTTTTATGTGCTCATTTGTTTGGAGTTACTAGTTGGCATACATGTTCTGTTAGTAGAGGTAATGGAATTAATTTTTTACTTTCTTCATCAGCTGGCAAGAGGACACTGAGGTTTGTTAACACTTGAGAAGCACTGCCATAGTATTATATTGTTAAATACATAGTATCCTATTGTTAAATGAAAGCTTACAGAAACAAAAAAGGAAAGAAAAAAGTTACCTCTGGCACTTAACGAGTGTTTCTTATACAACCGGCCAAGTCAAAATTAATCAGTCATAGTGTGAAAATAGTCACATAACATATGTTATTGTCCTTGTTCAGCGATAACATCAGTTTTGCTAGATGAGTAGCCTTTTCAAAGCTTTGATCATGTATTTCTGCATGAACTTTAGCTGATGCTTCGCTGGTCTAGAAAAGGATTTATTCTGCTGAGTTCTTGTGATGAAATTCTGGGATAAAAATATAAATGCATCAGAAAACTAGTTCTTATTTTATTACAGAAGCTTTTGCTAATCATTTAAATGTTCTATTACCACACCATGAATACATGTGTATCACTTATATTAGCTATTTCACATAGTGAGGTACTTAATTTTAATATCAGTTATTACAGAAATGCAAAAATAATTTTTGTTTGAAATTTTACAATAAAAACATGTTCTGACAGGAGAATTGGCACTTCTAAATATCCTAGTTTTCTCATAGGAGTTTTTAAATTATCTAGGGGTTCAGTTGAGGTTTGTATTATTTATATGCTTTTATTGTCTTTAGCGTACTTCTGTAGACGTAATAGAGAGTATATTTTAGGAAAGGACCATGTTCTTAGCTATGTATTTAAAATAGAGGAATCATTGCTCATCCTTTTTATCATGCCGGAACTTGCTACTTGTATACTTTCCAAATTATGTTGACTGTTTATTTTTAAAAATTAATTTTTTTAATGAGTACTGATATCTAGTATCCATTTATGTAAAGTACATGTAGTTACCACAAGAATATTCAAAGACAATTGAAAAAGTCATAGTACCACAATATTTTCTGATTACCTCATGAATCAAAATTAACAGATGACTATTAACTGGGGCATCTTTCTGTATTTTCCAATAAAACCATTCTGCTATGTCAGAGGAGTTAAAAGTTTATTGGAACAGGCAATTTATTCTCTTATTCTTTTTGATTAAAAAATAAGTCTTTCTGGCACAGTGGCTATTCTTTTTCTGAATATCATGCTTTTATTTTTCTTCCTTTACTCTCAGTTGTATTTTGATTAAAATAATAAGAAGGTTATCATTACATGCAAAGATAAATTTTTAAACTGTGGTAATTCTTTTTCTATATGTTATAAGAAGCAAAAGAGAGACAATTGTAACATTTGGAAAAATTTGGGTAAAACTTTCCCTTTTTCTTAGGCTTTCACTGCAGTGACATTTGTTACTGCATATCTTTTTCACTTTTTTCTTCTTACATGTAAATTAATATTAGAAACTCTGGCCACCTTTGAAAAATTACTTTTTTCATCTATTTTTTCCTTGTTATTTATGAGACACATGCTAATACCATCTGTTAATGAGTATGGTGATAAACTACATCTTCTGCTCTTCCTATCATGATCTCCTTTGAAGTTGCTTTCAAGAACTCATTCCTTAATAAATATTATCAGTCTCAAACCAATTTATTATGAAATTTTGATGAAGGTATATAAGAAGAAAAAAAAATGTTTTGAATGAGGTATATCCTATTTAAAATGTGTTATTGTATATTCTGTTTCTATGTAAAACTTAGATTTAGAAGAATTCTTTACAGCAAAATTTAACTATTTAATTTGTACTCTGAGTGAGGTCATTTCCCCACACAGAACTTAACCCTTAGGAACAGAGTATGGGCATGATAATATTTGTGTTGTCTGGTACTTCAGGAGCCATGTATGACTTGTTTGTCAGGGGAATATGTGGTTGGCACAGTTAATTTTCTATTTGCAGTTAGCACAATACTAGCAGAATAATTTGATCCAGATTTTTACAAAGCTAGCCAAACTCACCTTGGTTACTGCAGGCCGATTAAAATTATTTCCGTGCAGGTGAATATTGTGTAAAGTGAACATGGCAAAAAAAGTGCATGTGCATCTTTTGTAATCAAATGAGTATTCTTACCTATACATGAACTTCAAACATGCTTACCCCAAAGCTCATCCTACCAAAGCCCAAGCAGATGTTGTCCTGCATCTTGAATTTCATAGACTCATAGAATAGTTTGGGTTGGAAGGGACCTTCAAACGTCATCTAGTCCAACCCCCCCTGCAATGAGCAGGGACATCTTCAACTAGATCAGGCTGCTTGGAGCTCTGTCCAACCTGACTGTGAATGTTTCCAGGGATGGGGCATCTAAACTAAAAAAGGCCAGATTTAGACTAGATCTAAGGAAGAAATTTTTCACAATGAGGGTGGTGAAATGCCGGCACAAGTTGCCCAGAGAGGTGGTACATGCCCCATCCCTGGAAACATTCAAGGTCAGGATGGATGGAGCTCTGAGCGACCTGACCTAGTTGAAGGTCATGGCAGGGAGGTTGGGCTAGATGACCTGTAAAGGTCTCTCCCACCCCAAATATTCTATGATTTTATGATTCTATTAACTCTCTGGGCAACCTGTTTCAGTGTTTAAGCACCCTCATTGTGAAAAATTTCTTCCTTAGATCTAGTCTCAGTCTACCCTCTTACTTTAAAACCGTTACCCCTTGTCCTATCACTACAGCCCCTGTTAAAAAGTCTGTCCCCATCTTTCTTATAAGCCCTCTTTAAGTACTGAAATGCTGCAATAAGGTCTCCCCAGATCCAGGATGAACAACCCCAGCTCTCTCAGCCTGTCCTCGTAGGAGAGGTGTTCCAGCCTTCTGATCATTTTTGTGACCCTCTTCTGGACCTGCTCCAACAGATCCATGTCTTTCCTATGCTGAGGGCTCCAGAGCTGGACCCAGTACTCCAGGTGGGGTCTCACCAGAGCAGAATAGAGGGGCAGAATCCTCTCCCTCGACCTGCTGGCCACGCCGCTTTGGATGCGGCCCAGGATATGGTTGGTCTTCTGGGCTGCAAGCACACATTGCTGGCTCATGTTCAAAAAAACATGTAGATGTGGTCTCACCAGAGCAGAGCAGAAGGGCAGAATCCCCTCCCTCGACCTGCTGGCCATGCTGCTTTGGATGCGGCCCAGGATATGGTTGGTCTTCTGGGCTGCAAGCACACATTGCTGGCTCATGTTCAAAAAAACATGTAGATGTGGCACTTCGGGACATGGTATAGTGGGCATGGTGGTGTTGGGTTAACAGTTGGACTTGATGATCTTAAAGGTCTTTTCCAACCTTAATGATTCTGTGTGATTCTGTGTCCAGCTTTTCATCCACCAGTCCCCCCAAGTCCGTCCATCAGGGCTGCTCTTAATCCCTTCATCTCCCAGCCTGTATTGATGCTGGGGTTTGCTCCGACCATTTGTCTTATTCATCATGAAAACAATCCTGGTGATAAATGTTCCCACCTCCCTCTCTACACAAATGAAACATTCATTCACAGAGTCCTGGGATGGCTGAGGATGGAAGGGATGTCTGGAGATCATCTTGGTCCAACCCCCACTCAAGATTCCAAAATCTGCCAGTGCATGTTAAGGTCGTGGATTTAAAAGTTGTAACCGATACTCCATGGAATCTATATTCTTGCTGAAAACAATTCATTGTAAGAAACTCAAATGTTTCTTGAGAGGCTTTTGACACATTATGAGATCAAATCCCTAATTACTGTAGTGTTCAGCAAGTTTTTTTATAAGTAGTTAACTTTGAAAGAACTGTTTCAGAACAAGTATGTCAGGCAAATAAGGTTCTTACTGAGGCCATAGTTTGATGTTTCAGTCATTCATTGTCACTTTTGAACCTTGATGCAAAGGCCGTTCTTTATAAATAAGCTACAATAACACATTTAAGATAGTGCAGTTATGAAGTAATGCAAATGAATTTACTTTCACTGTTCTAGGACTGTTGGAATCAGTAATTGTAAAATGTGCTTCAGTTTGAGCAGTTCTTGAGAGTCCCTCCCCACTATTACGTAAGCTATTTTTTAGGGAGAGATCAGATCCTCAGATGCTCTATTCTGGCATATGACCACCCAAGGCAGTAAAGATACAGTGATCTATCAGTTACAGATATGGTCCTCTAAAATGGCTGTTTCTATAACACTGAAACAGACTGCATTGAATTTCTGCTGAGTGATCTGATGGGAGAATAAGATGCAAATAAAAACCTAAGTTGACTACTTGAATTAATGAAAGGGCTTGTTGTTGCCCAAGATTACAGTAATTGCATTGTTCTCAGCAAAATCTTTTATAAACCAACAACAATACAAATGTTTCTGAAACATCAGTTCTCTTTTTTTAAAAAAAAGGAAAGGATTCTTAGAGATTTAACCTCCTGTTTGGGGATGAAATTATTTCCTTGACAGTTGGCAAAGGCAGGAGATTCACAAGTCTCAGCAACTGTTTTCCTGATGGAAGAATCTAAGTGAAATGATTAGAACATCTGGCAAAGCTCTTAATGAAACAGTACTGTGAAACAGAACTGATTCAGTGTATCCTAAGACATTACATCACTGACATTAGAACAATTAATATTCAAGATGTGCTTAATTCTAATTATACTTCACAGATGTTCTACAGGAAAAAGTGGAACGTGATTTCAGGTTGAGCTCTCTCATGCAGGCAGACCAATGCAGTGGCATTTTACTTTCTTCCTATTATTAAAAATATTAACTACATTGACTGTTGAAACAAAATTATGTGTGAGATTCTTAGCAAGAGCCTGACATTTGAGATTATGTAAACAATAAATACAGTGTTTTATCAGCTGCTCTATCCACTGTATTAGACTGAAAAATTCTGCATATGGTGGCACATTTCTGGCAAATCTTTTGTGCTTTAGGCTTGTCTAATGTCAGGATAATGGTAAACAAATGAAGGGACTCTATGGCTGAGGCAAGTATTCTGCTGCCTTAAGCACAAGTCTGTGCATTGTTTTTTGCAATTCTCTGTACCATTCACTTGCTACCAGCTAAAATCAGGGCAGTCAGATTGCAGAGTGCTGCTCCTTCAGTGGGTGAATGACTCGACAGTAATGTAGTCAGTGAAAAAAATGGGACATTAGCATGCTATTAAAAATTAACAGTATTTAATGGTGCCTAGGAGGTAAACCAAGGTTGAAAAGGAAACCTTGGGGACATTTCCTAGCCTTCAGTACTTGAATTAGCAATTTTAGCAATGCTTTTAACTGTGAAAAAATTTGGTATGTATTAAGTGGTTATGAGCTAGGTATAATTTAGCTAAGAATGCAGGATATATGTCATTTAAGATAGCTGTTAGAAGTCATTACAATTTACTCTTGAAAGCAGGCAGTTGCCAGATCAAAACTTGGGTATGTACCTATATTATCAAAGACAAAGGTAAGACTGCTCAAGGCATGAGGTGTAAAAGGATTCCCTTAGCTCATCATTGTTCTGAATAGAACATGCATGTGTGTCTCTCTGTGTATGTGTGTGTTTAGCGTTAGCGACAAGAAGCAGAAGGCAGATAAAGCAAGAAACAAGCGTGGTGCACAATCTGAGCCACCAGAGATCACAGCATTAGGAAAAAAGCCTGACACAAAGGTTTGCTAAGAACCTTGTTGAAAAGTGTTTGCTCTGAGCAAAGACATTTTTGTTTTGGTATCTCCTGTTCTTGAGAAGCTATATTTTATAAAATAACAAATTCTCAATTAACAGAATATTGAGCAATATCCATTATCAGTTCCTCCTTCCAAGAAAAAGAAAAAGTCAGAGTCAGTATTTTTTGTTAGTTGCTGAGGTCAAAAGTACAGCTACCACTCTAGATGAAAAAACAGCTCCATGATTTCATGAAGTCGCTTGGGAATACTGTAAGTGATTTGAAATGCAACCTTAACTCATCTGAAAATAAAAAGTGCTTTTACAGGAGATCTGCATTTGAGATTTGATTAAGAAGAAAAAAAATCATATACTGTGACTCCATCAAACTAACATCTTCCAGTGATGAGCTGCAGTTAACACAATGCTAGCCCCCTTCCACTCCTATTTAGCCACCCGTTAATTGTGAACAAACTGTTACAATAATTCATTGTTCATGGGAAAAATTTATGGGCATAGCCATTTAAAATCAAATAGGGAAATATATTTCTGAGTTCCAAGAAAGGAGGATAAATTATTGAAAACCCTTGCTTCCAGACAACTTGAAAATATGTCCAGTAGTACTAATTAAAATTACTCAGCTGAGCATCTGAATTTAATTAACCGAATGAGGTGGTGATGGATGCGATGTTTATGTTACTTTGCCTAATATTTCATATCTAATGAAACTTCGCATTAGTTTTCTCAACTTGCGAGAAAAATAACTGTTCAATATATTTATTTCATTAGATATCTTTAAAAGCACTTTAAATAAGCAGGGTGGGTTTTTCATAAAACTAAAGTGTTCACTGCATACAGTATCTTAAATAAATCCTTTAGGTTTAAAAACCTAAAGAATTAGGAAAGTGGTGTTTCTACAGATCCACATGTTCTTTGCTTTCAATCCTTTTTCATCAGGGGTGTATGGTGTAATACACCTGCTTGCAATGCTCTTTCTCTAATAGTTTACTCTAGCTATTTTCATATAGTTGGTGATTTGTGCTGTGTTTGGATTGGCTTTGAATTAAAGTCAAATTTACAACAGCACCCAAATGGTGATTTCTTACTAACTTCTTTCTTTCTTCATAATTTTTTTTAACCTAAGCAAGCCCTAAGATTTATTGAACAGCTTCATTTAATACCTCTCTGGTTGAATGGGGGAGAGAGAAAGAGAGAATGGAGAAAACTATTTATTCCTTTTAACTTTTATTTCTCTTACCTGGCAGTTATTAAACTATTTTTATGTAGGAAATGTTGTATTACATTGTCTAGTGCTGCTGACTGTAGTTCACACAGAGGCACTAAAAGCAGCAGGAGTTTCCACATTCACTGGGTCTCGTGCAGTAAGCCTTTTGGTACTTGCTCTGAATGAAACAGCATGAATTAGGATTTTGGGAGTTCTCATATATTTTTCAGATATTTCTAGCTTCTTTCTCTCATGAATTTTAGGGTCAGAGAACAAAACTAGTCATTTTCAAAATTGATAGTTTTTGAGGAGATGAACTTGTTATTAGTATTGCGGTTTCCCGTTAGCTATTGTGTGGGTTTCAGTTTCATCAAGCAGATCTCGTTAGGTTACTGCTCAGAGCATCTTGGGACTCAATTTTATATGTGAATCCTGAAAAGGCCGTTGTGAGGAGTGGGTATACGAGGCTGTGTCAGAGCTCCTATTTCATGTATTGCTGCCATCAAATTGCGACATATAAGACAATACTGTCTTAGCCAGTAAGTTCAACCTGAGCCTGTGGTTGAGCACTTGGCAGGTGATTTTAGACTGAAGTATCTTAAATTTGATCCAAGAGCTTATCTGGCCTGCTCTTAAGTGATAACAGGAATCAAGGTTAGTGAGTTTTTCTGTGTTCCTGAACCCTTCATCTGTAAGTGAAATCAGGGCAGAAATTTCTGAGACTTAATGGATTTTCAGATGTGCTTTTTAATACTTATTTCAATAGTATTTCAATAAAAACTTATTTGCAAAACAAGGACATAAAACAGCAGACATGCTAAAATTCACATGTAGATTCCTTGTCAGACACATATGCTTGTTGACAACTTGTAAAATACAGTAGAAAAAGAGTAATATTTATTCTCAAGTTTTTTCTGAACATAAAAGTAGTAGTATTGGAGTTTAAAATAAAAGCGGAAATATGCTCTGTATTGTGTTCTGCTGCGAGGTAATTGCGACTAGAGATATTTTAGCTCAAGGTTTCTATTATGCTTATTAGAAGTCATTTTATTACTTTGCAAGGTTGTAGCCTGTATCTTTGAGATTCTGTTGCATAAAATTCTACACCTCCCCTTACTGGGCTATATGACAGGGACAGTAATTAGCACTAAACTCCAAGGCAATTTATTTTCATAAAATTAATAATAATGAAGATAATTTCATTTTTGAAAGCAGCTCTGTGCAAAGGCATCTCAGATCACTGCATGGAGATCTTGATTATACAGTGAAAAGGAGCTATTCACAGGAGGGAGTATTAGCATAGGCACATTCCACTAAAAACACTCTTACTCTTGCCAAGTTTCTGTGCATAAAATCGTATGCATGCTGTGTTGATGTTATTAGCCTCCATCGTTCAAGCTGCTGCAGTCCCCTCTGTATAAATCCATACAGAAGAATCTTTCTATGCCAGGGAATATGATCCCTAAACACTTTAAAGTGTGATGCATTTAAAAGAATGCAAAACAAAGTGTGTCAAAATCCAGAAAAGATGACTGTGTGAATGACTATTTGAATTATTTCTGTTTCCTATGTGTGAAAATTGAATTGACTGACAGTAGAAGGAAACACTTAACTGGTTTTATTGTATTAACTTTTATTTCAGTTGCTTGTCTTTAAATTCTACAGTTACATAATCAAAATCTTGAAGTGAGTTAGAGAAAGCAGCCTGAGACATTGTGGAATCAATGTATAAATTTAAACCCGATTTGAAAAATGCTGCTCTTGTTTTCTTTCAAAGCAAAGTAGTATGTGGCTCACAATGCCATTGCAACATGTAAGAATAAATCATTGTACTAAATTGGTGACTGACAGACTTTTCAGTGCATGAATTTGTGGTGCCTGAGTGCTTTCCTGAACAGAACATATTGATTCAGACACATTTTGTAAAACTACTTAGAAGCCTGATTTCTGAAACAATCGTCTCATAGGGAAGTAGAGAAGAAGCTTTAGGCTTCTCCATTTATTATTCCTGTGCAGCTAAACTGTATCCACATCCTTACAGTTCTCATGCCAATTGTATGTTAGAAGATCAAATCTCTGATTTTTTGAAATGCAAACGAGGGAACTAGATTGGGAAAAACAACTACTGATTGAATCTGAGACTATTGGTTTTAAGAGTTGCTTTTTTGAATATGCAGTTACACTCTGCGATGTGCAAAGCCTCTTCTCAAAGTTGTCATTTTTGGCTTTGCTGTCTCAGTTCTCAGTCATTTGGCTGAGCCAGGGTTTCACTGCACTATGGTATTTCAAGCTACATCATTTTCCTTCATCCCTCTTCTGTTACATGTTCCTAAGTTTGGAAACTCATAACTGGGCTAATTGGTGGAGGTGCTGTGGGTCAAGGGATAGCAAGTCAAGATTAAATTACTGAGGATTTTTTATGTTTGCCTTTTTTTTTTTTTGTTTAAGCATAGGGGAAGCTATTCACACAAAAACCAGCCAAAGGAAACCAAGATTGCAAAATCAAACCCCAAGTTAAGAATTGTTAAAACTGAGGAAGTCTTTTTGTCCCTTTTAAATGAATTGTGATATATTCTTCAGTGTGACATAATTTTGAGCCCTTGTTGGGAAAGACATGTCTAGGAGTGAGCCAACCCAATGAATGTGGATGTGGTTTTATACATAAAAATTATTTTGTCATAAGGGCTGCAGAATTGTCAATGCATGATATAGTGAGAAATGCTGAGTGGAACAGGCTAGAAGGTTTTCAGAGCACAGTCTCCTTTCTGAGGCTGTTCAGACTGAATTTTATCCACTTTAGAGGTTTGGGAATAGTGTTTGAAAATACTGAAACAAATGTTAATGCTGCTTTCCTCAATTATTTGGCTTGCAACTTGAGAATTTGACACTGACTTTGACACAGTTTGAAGTAAATTAAATGAGTGATTTTAGTGTTGACTGTGCTATAAATTTAAATACTCTGAAAAATGGATCCCTAAGTATTTTAGAGCAGTTGTTCTCATTTAAAGGAAACTTTGTTGTTTCTCTGTTTCGCTTGTCCATCTATAAAATTAAGATAACTCTATGGCCTCATCAGGCTATGGTAGCTCCTGTTTTTTACGTGTTTGTCTCTTATAGTCAGAGAATTTAAAGAGCTGATGAAGAGCCGAATTATTTCATATTCCAGAAATTAGCTGAACAGAGTGCAGTGAATACACATGGATGTAAATCTCATCAATGATGTTTACATATTGATAAATATGAGAGGTCAGGTTGGAAGGTGAAAATATTTATAAGTGCTTGTTCAAAGATTGTTGTTGATCCTGAGCTTTTAATGAGTAAAGGTACCAGTTCTGGCATAGGGCATTTCCAAAATTTAGAATACTTATTTCACAGCTTTTTGCGTTCTTTTAATAATTTTTTAAAATCCATAATCCTTAAAAAGATTAATGAAAGACTGCAAATTAAATTCATCATTAAAAAACTTCAAGCTTTTGAAATAGTTTCGGTAACATTAAATAAACTTGCTTGTTATTAATTGTTTAAACTCAGTAATTTGATTTAACCTTACAGGAGATATATATATATATATATATATGGATTATTTTGAAAACTAAGAATTTTAAGAAATATTTTTAGTATTTTGGGGGTTTTTTACAATAAAACATATTAAATGTGGCATTGTCTTTATAAGAAAACCCTGTATTTTGAGGAATAGCAGACTATATATACATATAAAAATGCATTATGATTTTTTCCCCAAAATATACATTTAGAGAGTTTTCACCAGGTTGTTCATGTTATGCTGAATCTAGATGAACCCAATAAAGAGAATTAAACTAGCCCTCAAGATGTGAAACAAGTGTGAGTCAAACATAGCAAGCAGAATAAAATGCATTTTTCAATATGCAAAAAATTACTGAAGAAAAGCACTGCTGTAATGTAGTTTCTCTCTTGTCAGGTACAGATCAAACACAAGTCCTCCCTGTTTCTTTGTTTAACATAGCTGCTAAGAGTGATTACAGAATTACACAAGCAAAAACATGATAGAAAATCGAGGATAGAGCAATTATCTATATATTAAGTCCCTCCAGCATTGCAATGTCATGGAGCATTTGCGATTAGACGAGGAAAGAAATTGTGGAATATTATTACTCTAACTCTTCTTTCTTTCCTCTGCAGAATTGGCAGATTTCATTGGATCATTGTCTAGCATTTCAGGAGTGATACGAGGAAGCCTAGAGCAACTCCAGATTATCATGGATGCAGGTGGGCTATACTACCATGATGTTGACTAAGGTAGGTTGTGGAAAGATTAAAGCTGCAGGCAAAAAAATTCTAGCCAGCTAAACGTGTTAGCAGAGAACTGTTTTGTTCCCATTGCTCACGTTTTATTTATGCATCCAGAAAAGTTAATGGTCAGGATATGTAGCTGCACATTTGACATGTTTCACATGTTTATTATAAATTTAATGTGACTAAACTTCATATTTTACTTGAGAATGCCTTCGGTATGTGATTCATTTTGATTACTTGGTACAAAAGTTTCCTGTAATATAACCCCCATTCTTCATTGTCCCAGATTCTCATTTATACAAATTTCTTGTATCATGAATTTTGTACAGATTCCTGACAAGGTCCCCTATGTCACTAATCTTGTTAAGGTCTGTGCTGCTCCATGTGGTACATCTAAAATCAATTTCAGTCACATTTGACCATTGTGCAGATGGAACATTATTCATGCATTAGACTTTCTAAGTGGGGTAGAGCAGAACCTTACATTTATTCCTTACAATTGTATCTGCATTTTTCTATTATATATGGTTCAGTAACCTTTTGTAGAAGACCAGAAGATGCCTCTGGAGGCAACACAATGTGCATCAGAACTGATATATACTGTAACATCTGTCAGCTTTTCCCTAGGACCTAGTTGTGCCAGGATACACATGTCATATTTTCTAATGACTTATCAAAAGATAGAGGCTGACTGTGGAAAGAGGTGTACCATGGGAATGAGTCTGATAACTACTTTCTGCCATTTTTCCAAGGAATAGTGTTCAATGTGCATTTATTGGTTTGAGGATTTGTAATTTGCAGTTTAGTGTGCATTTTGCCCGTAGGGTTAACTTTTTTTCTTAATGAATTTCTGAAAATAAGGCATAGAAATGCTGTAAGTATATGCAATGTGTATAAATGCAATGAATTTTGAAAATATTCAGAAGTAGTTCATTTTCCTGTGCAATGCAGTTTGTTGAAATTTTTAAAAATTCCTCAAACCAAAATCCATATGTCTTCCTCTCTCCCCGCAGCAAACACAAAAACAGGCATAGGAGGGATTAGAATAGCCAGTGTATTTTACAGAATCACAGAATCATTAAGGTTGGAAAAGACCTTTAAGATCATCAAGTCCAACTGTCAACCCAACACCACCATGCCCCCTAAACCATGTCCCAAAGTCCCACATCTACACGTTTTTTGAATACTTCCAGTGATGGTGACTCCACCACTTCCCTGGGCAGCCTGTTCCAATGTTTGACCACGCTCTTAGTAAAGAATTTTTTCCTAATATCTAATCTAAACCTCCCTTGGTACAACTTGAGGCCATTTCCTCTTCTTCTACCACTAGTTACTTGGGAGAAGAGACCAACACCCACCTCATCACAACCCCCTTTCAGGTAACTGTAGAGAGTGATAAAGTCTCCCCTCAGCCTCCTCTTCTCCAGACTGAACAAGCCCAGTTCCCTCAACCACCCCTCATGAGAGTTGTTTTCCAGACCCTTCACCAGTAACTCAATGTCCCTCTTTTAGTGAGGGGCCCCAAACTCAGCGCATCGATCCAGCCTGTCCAGATCC